>NC_056729.1:970148126-970180626 GCF_019279795.1 Protopterus annectens
CAGAGGATGGCCTGGGGGCCTGGAGGGTTTGTGGATTTGTAGGAGGTTTTGATTTTCTGATCGGATTGAGCAGTTAGGAATATAGGGGGTTATAGTGTTGGAGAGAGCGGGACAGTTGGATGGTTTGAAGATGAGCTTATGGGCTGTGGTGAGTTTAAGTGGGTTTAGGTAGTTAGGTAGTTCTAGCAATTGTAGTGAGTGGAGGGAGAGGCAGTGATGGGAAGAATTTTTGAAGTTGGTGGTGAATTTGCTGATTTTATTGTAGCAGGATTCTAGTTTGGATTGTAGGGCAAGTTGGAGGTGGGTGAACAATGGAGGACCGTATATGAGAGAGGGGAGAAGGTATGAGGAGGCTAAGGTTTTTCTAGTGGAGGGAGTGAGGTAACAATTGCGTCTGTACAAGAAACCTAGTTTTTGATGTTTTTTTTTTGATGGCTGTTTGAATATGGATGTCGAATGTTAGATGCTCATCAATGGTGACACCAGGCAACTTGGGGTGTTGTTCTGGCTTAATCTGGTAAAGGAGGGATTGCCAAAGGAGGAAATTCTGGATGGATTAAAGATCATTAGTTTTGTTTTGTTTGCATTTAGGGCAAGATGATTGTTGTGCATCCAAGTTTCTGTTAGTGTAAAAGCTGACTGTGTTTTAGTAGTAGATCAGACAGAGAGTCAGCAGTGCAGATGATAGTAGAATCATCTGCATACTGGATTAGGGAGGTATTGGGGATGGTGCGATGAAAATTATTGATGAATATGTTGAAAAGTAGGGGGCCCAGGACAGAACCTTGGGGAATGCCAGTGGTGGTGTATAAGAAGGAGGAGGTTGAAGATTTCCATTTTACAGCTTGCTATCTGTCAGAGAGGTAGCTAGAGAACCAGGATATGGTGGAGGAAGATAGGTTGAGAGATGGGAGTTTTGATAGGAATATGGGGTGAGAGACAGTGTAGAAAGCTTTGGGTAGGTCAAGGAATAGGGTAGATATGAGTTTTCCAAAGTCACGGGCATGGTCAATACATTCGAAAAAGGACAGAAGGGCAGTGATAGTACTGTGGCCAGGACAGAAACCATGTTGGATGTGGGTAAGGAAGTTATTGTGTGTTAGATATGACATTAGTTGGGTATGAATACACTTTTCTAGGATTTTTGAGAGTGGGGAAAGGATGGCAATGGGCCTGAAGTTGGTGTTGTCAAAGTTTTTACCTCCCTTGTGGAGTGGGATGATGAAGGCATGTTTCCAAATTGAAGGCACATAGGATTCTTGAATGGATCTGTTTATTAAAATGGAGATTGGCAGGGCTATGCTGTCAGCAGATAGTTTGAGGAAGTGCGGGGGCAAACTGTTGGGTGCAGTACAGCATGGTTTTAGCTGAAGGAGAAGGTTTTTATTGTACTTGTGGGGACAGGATTGACCTTGAAGGTGTTGGACTGTTGTGTGTCATCAGAAGGGTGGGAGGAGGGTGGGGGATGAAGATGGTCGGGGGTGTGGGAAGCTGGTGGTAAGTTTGGCTATACACACCACAAAGAAAGAGTTAAATGATGTGGCTGTTTCTAGGTCGGTGAGGTCAGGGCTAGGGCAAGGGTTATCCTTGTTACCGGGATGGAGGAGAGAGGAGACAGTATTCCAGAACTTTTTGGAGTTGGTGGAGTGTTCATTTTGGAGCTTGGTGTAGTATGATTTGTGGTCTCTAGTTATTAGTTTTTTTACTGTATTGCAGAGTTGTTTGAATTCAAGTAGGGTATTAGGTAGTCTGTTGTTGTGGTATTGTTTCCACATTTTGTCCCTTAGGTGAAGAGTTTGTTTTGTTTCTTTTGATAGTCAGAGGGAGATTTTGGATTTTACCTGTTTGGTTCTAAAAGGGGCATGGCTGTTGAGTTGCTTTAGAAAAGTTTCGTTAATGTACCTTATTGTGTTGTTGAGAGGCAGGGATTTTACGGGGGTCCAGTTGATTAGATTTAAACAGTCATTAAAAGTTTGTGGGTTGAATTGAGAGCTGTTACAGGTTTGAATGTAGTGATGTTGTTTTAGGAGTGGAGAAGGGTGCCATTCAGCAAAGGCTGGTAGGTGGTCACTGATAGGGTCAGGAAGGGTACTAGAAGTTGAGATAAGGTTGGGTTGCGATACTAAAATCCAGTCAAGGATGGTCCCAGAGGATCCACTTTTGTTGGGCCTGGTATGGGAGTTGATTATCTGGGTGAAGTTAAAGAAGTTGATGGATTGCGGGGGGGGGGGTTAAGAGATGATGGTGGACCAGTTAATGTTAACGTCACCTAGGATATAGGTTTCATTTTTGATGTTAGAGGAAAACCAGGAAAGGATGTCTTCTAGAACTGGAATGTTGTTGATGTTGCCTGGGGGTATGTAGAGGGGAGCTATGCAAATAGATTTGTGATTGTTAATTTTTAGGTGGGCTATTGTAAGTTCAGAGTTGGCAAACCTAGGAATGGTGTTGGTAAATGGGGTAACTATGTAGGTGGTGGAGTAGACTATGGCTACGTCACCTCCTTTCTTGTTGTGCCTGTTGTTACAGAGAATTTGGTAACTGGGTAGTAAAATTTTGCTGTTATTTGTGGATGGCTTCAGGCAAGTTTTTGAGATGGCCACAATGTCAGGGAGGTTGTGGGAAAACCAGGCATGAAGGGAAGGAATTTTATTGTGAAGGCTTTGAGCATTAATTGTGATGAAGTGAACAGATTTGGGCTTACTTGGATGTGGAGAAGAGGTGAGTTTGGTGGATGGGGAGTGGATGGGCTCTGGGTTGGGATGGATGTCATCAGAGAGAGAGAGAGAGATTTTGTGTAGTAGATGCATTATGAGGTCTACAGTTGAGTGTGGTTTTAGGTCTGGGTAGAGAGAAAGTTTGTTTGGACGTGTGTGATTAGGAAGGTGGGGTGAGGGTAGGACTGGAAGAATTTTAGGCTTATATAGTATGGTTATAATGGAGGAATAGAGTTCTGGAGAGATGGAAGAGAAGGATGGTATGTTGGTAGGTTGGAAGATTGCTGTGTGATGTGAAGGTGGGTTGTGGGAGGGGTGTGGAAGTTGTGCTAGGAAGTTGAGGGTGGAAAGTATCGCTAGTAGTAGTGAGTATAGAAAGTGTATGGAATGGGACATATTGTAGATGAATGTAATTTATAGTGTAAAGTGAGAGGTGGGAGGAGTGAGTGGTGATTGGCTAATGGTAGTTGTGGGAGGAGGTGGGGATAGATAAATGCGCAGGTAGTGGGGGCGGGTGAGAAATTGGGGCAGGGAGGGAAGCGGAGTGAGCACGAAGGGCAAACAGAGCGGGCAAAGTACCCCCAACAGAGGTGAACAGAGAAAAATTATCAGTGGGGGCAGGTAAGACAAGGGGTCTGTTGATAGTGTATACAGCTGCTAGGTATGGGAGGGTTGTTAGCACTTACTTTCAGTGTGCTTTACAAGATGGAGGTGCTGCTAGATCTTTGTAGGGGCTCTATAATATAGTTGAATGGCAGGCACCTTGAAAACAGGCTGTGATACTGGTTAGTGGAGGGGGTTATGGATCTCTGCTGCCACCTACTGGGGAAATACAGAGGTACAGCAGAGTGGGATGGAAAGAGGGGTAGTCACTGTGAGTGTGCATGTAATCGGCAGTGTTAAGTACAAATATCACACACTATGATTCATCGGTAGATTAAAAAAATAGAGATACCCGCAGGAGCTTACATAAAAACAGTGGCAGCAGCACACTTTTCTCCTGGGGAAGCAAGGTCTGACCAATAGTGTCGGTGTCACAGTGGGTTCTTTTTGTTTCCTGGAGGGGGATGGTGTTGAGCCGTGTGAGCAGGAAGAGAGTAAAAGAAAGAAAGAGATGGAGTTATTTTCTGAGTGTGAATGCAGAAAGCTGAGAACATGGTGGATGTAGAAGGAGAGCGTGGGTGAGTGAGAGGTGTGAGTGGAGTGGAAAGACTGGAAGTGAAGGTGGCAGAGATAGTGCATGCAGTGGGTAGGACAGAGTTAGAGAGACTGTAAGGCAGAATAGAGATAAGCAGTGCACCACAGTAGTTAAACACAGTCCTAGCAGAACAAGCAAACTATAACCATGCCCATACAGTTTTTATCCCGCAGTTCTACACAAAATACAGTCTTTATCCTGCAGTTCTAAACCAACAGATGAGCGGTAAATTGCTATGCAACCAATATATGGCAACTAGCATCACACACACTTTAAAGTGTAGCAGCAGTGCTGTTTTTTAACAGCTAGCAGTACACACAATTTGTAGTATCACAGTACATTCTAAAACAGGATATGAAGCAGTTCTCAAAACAACGTAAGATAGTTTTCTGAACATTTTAACATTCTGAGAAAATCTGGACAGTTGAGAGGCATGCTATAATGTCACCAGTTATAGGATACTGTTTCTTTTTTAGACTATTTTATCTTGCTTGTTAGAGCAATGCATTTATTGCTTTATGTGTGATGATTTCTGTTATTGTGTTTCTTACATTTTATGCGTTTTTTTTTTTTGTCCTGGCAACATACCTCTCAACCTCTTAGAGCAAGAAATCTGGACAAAGCCATAAATAAAAGTGGGATAAAGGCCCAAAACTAGGGACAATTTTAAGTATTGCTCTTATAAACTTAGAAAGTTGACAGAATAACAGGTTTTACATTAGCATGGATTTTCTTACTCAAATGATTTTTATTTTGATGAAATAACACAACAATTTAATACATTCATAACATTCAATAACTATTTACAGTATTTACATTCAGTCTGACAGAAAGGATTCAGATAAAAACATTTGTAGATAATAATAAGTTAATATATAAACTATGATAGTTAGGAAGAGTTTGGTTCCATCTGTATGGTATCAGTCAAATTCAAAACTTTCCTCCACGGTCTATTAACCAATGGCTTAGGAAAAGGTCTTAACTCTTTAGTTCTTTTCCCCATTAGTATGCATTTCTTCAATGATGATAGGAATTCCTCCATTGTGGGTGCTACATTAGAGTTCCATCTTCTAGTTATACATTTTCTGGCTATTGCTAACATTGTCCACAACAAATACAGGTCATCTTTCTTCATATTATTACTATTAACAACATTAAATAAAATTAAAGACTTTGTCAAAACAAATATATCAGTATAGATAGCTTGAAGAAATGTATTAATCTCATTCCAATATGGTTTAATATTAGTACAGTCATAAAAAATATGAGACCAGTCAGCATTAGTGGACAGATGACATTTCCAACATAACTTGCTGTTTGAAGGGTTCATTTTTGAGAGTTTCTCAGGTGTCAGAAAGGATCTGTGTAGAAATTTCCAATAAAAATTTCTCCAGAATTGTGAATAAGAAGTTAGTTTAATTGAAAATAAAATGTTTGTTTTATCTTCCATTGATAATGATACTTGAAACCCTTTAGTTAGGTATTGCAAGTAAGAATCTTTAGGAGCTGTCTTATAGACAATTAAAGTGTCATATAGATATGATCATTCATTCTTAACATTGATATTATTATATAGAATTCCAAAAATCCAGTTTATAATTTTTGGTACGGTTTTGAAGGATGAGTTATGTATTATTATACACAGATCCTTAGTGTGGGCTGTGACACTCTGAAGAACCAACCAGTCATTAGGGGATAGGCCATAGGTTGACAATATACTTTGTGTTCAAAGCTTGTTGGTTTTTAATACATTGCAGCCAACAAAAATAGGTTACTGTTTTTCCATAAACAAAAGATCTCTCTATGTGTTTTATCAGGGAACTCCCTTGTAATAGTAAATGGTATTAAAAATCTATGAGGAATGAAGGTCAGCAGGACTAAGACAGAATGTATGTGTGTAAATGAGAGGGAGGATAGAGAAATGGTGAGGATGCAAGGAGTAGAGGTGGCGAAGGTGGATGAGTTTAAATACTTAGGATCAATAGTTCAAAGTAATGGTGAGTGTGGAAGAGAGGTGAAGAAGAGAGTACAGGCAGGATAGAGCGGATGGAGAAGAGTGTCAGGAGTGATTTGTGACAGACTAGTACCAGTAAGAGTGAAAGGGAAGGTCTACAAGAGGGTAGTGAGACCAGGTATGTTATATGGGTTGGAGACAGTGGCATTGACAAAAAGGCAGGAGTTAGAGCTGGATGTGGCAGAGTTAAAGATGTTAAGATTTGCACTGGGTGTGACGAGGGAGGACAGGATTAGGAATAAGTATATTAGAGGGTCAGCCCAGGTTTGAAGGTTTGGAGACAAAGCCAGAGAGGCAAGATTACATTGGTTTGGACATGTGCTGAGGAGGGATCCTGAATATATTGGAAAAAGATGCTAAGGATGAAGCTACCAGGTAACAGGAAAAGAGGAAGGCCTAAGATAAGGTTTATGGATGTGGTGAGATAGGACATGCAGGTGGTTGGTGTGACAGAGCAAGATGCAGAGGACAGGAAGAAATCGAAACAGATGATCCACTGTGGCGACCCCTAACGGGAACAGCCAAAAGAAGATGATGATTAAAAATTTATGCCGCAGTTTTATATCAAGATTTGTGTTAATGAGTTTTCTAAACACATCAAAAATATTGTTTATTAGTGTTGGTTTAGTTAATTTTGTTGTACTATACTGCAAATTTAAACTTAAATAGTGCCATATCTTGTTATCTTTGTCAGTTACCAAAGCATTTTTTGATAAATAATTTTCATTCATTAGTATAATGTAGTGTAACCATTTCCAATTGGAAGAGTATCTAGGATTTATCCAATTCATCACTATTTAATTATAGATGCCTTTATATAAGTTTCAGTCTCTGGGAATGTTAACCCCCCCCTCCCCAGTTCCCATTTTCTGATATGATGAGAATATGCCACTCTATTTATTTTGGGGTACCATAGGAATTTCATCAGAGTTGAAGTGATTTCTTTAAGGATTTTCTTCTAAATGGTATGAAGTCTGAAACTCAAATGTCTGTCATTATTTTTTAACTTCAGTCTTTAATGATTTGCAAATAATTTTGCAGAAAACCACAATTTTTGGAAAAACGGGCCAAAAAGATGAGGCAAAAATCTGGACATTTTGTGAAAATCTATAGAGTTGAGAGGTATGCCTGGCAATGCTTCTAATCTGCACTTGCGTTGTCACATATTGCATCTGTCTTCATCATTGCAGTTGCTTTTGGCTAGCTTTGACACCAGCCTTCTGAACTATGGTATTCCTCTGCAGTTTTGTCTCTGAGGCAGACTGCTTATTAATGTATTTATGTATGTAGACGTGTTTGTATATATGTATGCACGTACTGTATGTACACATGTATGTGCATATGCATGTATGTATGTATGTATGGTTGTATGGAACTATGCACATGTGTATTTAATATTTGTTATCTCGGTAAAGCCCAACAGAGCCAAGGGTCCTTTTACAGAAAAAAACTCTTAACATGAAAGTACAAAGGTCAAACAATATCTTTAACCAGCTGTAAAATAACAGAAAAAACAAATGTCATAGTTGAAGTAGCTTAGCACAATAATGCTACAGCTAACTAAATTAAGGACTTTAATTGCAACACATTCAGGTAGATGATGCTCTAAGTCACTGTCATGAATAAAATAAAATAGGGGAAGCAGAGGGTGCTGATTAAGACTTTCTGTTCATGGAACCAGAAGTTGTGATTCTTTGTAAAATAGTTGCTTTCTCTGTCTCAGTTTCTCGCTGAAAGGAGTGAAAGCTTGTGCAATAATTGTGCTTGCAGATAGACCATGGCACAGTTGTTAATCTAAGGAAGTGTTGCTTTAGAGTGTTTTGTTTTATTCATTTTATGTGAAAGAAAGAAAAAAAGCTCCAGCCATCCTCCCTGTAAGGCATTCTGAGAATTATGTAGTGCTAGGAGATTTGGGGGTAGCAATGACATTTCTGTACTTGAGTCAGAGGTACCCAATGCATACTGACGAACTGCACCATACAGTAAATTACATGTTATTTCTGATTTCTCCAGCAACAATCAACTGTTTTGGTACATGTTATCTTAACCATGGACTGCAGAACTGCTCATCACCTTTCACTGGAAACTGCTATAATTCTCAAGACATTTCATAATGATGAGAAATGCATTTTTTTTTCATTTGACAGATTATTTAATATCAGACATACATGACATTCTAAAAGCAGTATTTGATGTAAATTATGAACAATACCACTAAAGAAATCAAGGATAGAGTAGATATGTCTGAATAATAGATTTGAAAATTAGAATTTTGAGTTGATGCATCATTGAAAGTATTTCAGAACATATTTAATGACCAGAATAAATATCTTTGTACCTGTTGCAGCATGGATGCTTGACATTTTTCTCAATTTACTGAATAAGACCTGTGTCCGAGGCATGTTTGCCATTAGATAAAAGAAGATGTGAATCTGGAGACTCAAAGCATTGCTCTGCCATGGCAAAGATTAGATGAGGATTTAGAAGCCCTTATTTTTTGTGTTGCCTCTTTTACAGTACACAGTTGGTACTATGACTCACTAGTAATATCTGTCATTATCTGATTCACTTACTCGTGATATATATGTGGTACTGCAAACTGTTGTGTCCTATTTATATACAGGACATGAATTATGTCAGGAAATCCTTTACAGCAAATAAGGATGACAAGCTCTAACAAAGGACAATTATTAAATATGAACAACATTTTTATTTTGCATTTTATTATTCAAAAACAATATGCAAACTGTATTAAGGGTCTCAGAAATTATTATAAGCTTAGCAATGCTATCAATTTTATTCTACCATAGTATCCACAGAATCATTCTGGTTTAAATAATCGTTTTCATTAAAGAACTTAGCAGTAAAAGAAGAGTTTATTTTTAACAATTTATAGTGTTATTACTATAACTATATATCATTGCACTGCTTTAATGCTAATGTTGACTGCAAAGTGATTCTTTCAACATATACTCATAACATGACAGCTTACAGTCCATATGGCTCAATATTAATAAAACTAAAACACAAATTAAAATCCATATTCCACAGCAGAAATAGACTGCTGGTTATAAATCAAAGAGGCCATTGATTTTTATTGCATTATCAGTGGAGCATATTGGATTCTCATGGAAATTTGCACCTCGTTACAGCTTAGTTTAATTAGATTAAGGTAATAATTTCACTTTAATAATTAAATGTAAGAGATGCAAGAAGAAAATTAAAATGTAGGGGTCTGGGAATTGGGACTGTGCGGATCCTTTTTATCTTAAGTGTACAAGCGTGTAACTGTGTAAATATATGTGATGAATATTTCATGCCCGCTCCTTAACTAGTATTTATATTTCAGTATGTGTGCCTGTAGTCCCAGAAATAGGTTTAGAATAGTCTATGTAGTTCAAATGTCACATAGCTGACCTTAACACCATTCACCTGCTTATGTCAGAAAAAAATCCCAGTGAATGGAAAAGCACTTTGGACTGAGTACAAGCTATATCCCGTGATGCTACTGTTCTCTTAGTGACAATGCATGTCCAGAGAAGCCATGTGCTTAAACAGAGTACCGCTGGATAAATTATCAAATGCAAAACTGTAAAATGATTCCAAGATTACAATAGTCTTCTCACATGTTGACACTACAGACAAATATAACATTCTACAAGGTAGTACAATGCATTTTGATAGACACAGGAACAATAAATTCGAAAGAACAGAAGTATGTCATGTTCTTTTCAGTTTGCAAGTCCTACAAGCCTCTACGGAGGAATTGAGTCTTTTATTTTTTATTCACATTTGCATCATTTCTTTATCCATTTTCCATCCTTTCAAACCTACTAACCATCTAACCTACTATTACTGATTGTTCCAGTTTGTACTCCCTTACACAGATGGTGAATTCAATATTGTATAAACTTTATCCAGTCAATCATCAGGAGATGCCCTCTGATGCTGTACTGACTACATCCCTTTGATGGTTGACCTACATGTCTGTTGAACTAAGGTTGTCCTACACAATCCAAGAAGCATGAGCATGTGTACACACACACACACACGCACACACGCACACACACACACACACACACACACACACACACACACACACACACACACACACACACACATACACACACACACACACACACACACACACACACACACACACACACACACACATTAAATGATGGTCACTGTATGCATGCCCTAGTTAACAGACCAAAGCATATACTATTGTGCCTGCTTGTTGAGACACTTGCCCTCCCATAGATGTCAACAATGCAGGAAGACATTGCCTCCCTCCCCGTGGATAGGAGAGACAATTTTTTGTTTTGTTTTGTAATTATTTTATTGAAAGAGAAGTCAAAACAGCACAACAGTGGTACAAACTTTTCTTTAGGACAGGAAGAAAAATAACACATAACTTCAGCAGTCTCTTATATCAGTTCAGGTCCAGTCCTGAAATTATTTCAGACAGCTTCATCTTCACTGAATTCAAAACAGAATATTTCTAGGTTTTCTCAGAGTCCTCCAGGTTGTCTCTTCTATTCCACATCACACTTCCCACAACAGCTGTTCCAGACAAAAACCTTATCTTGTATTAAGAGCTCAACAGATCTCCAGGGCCAATACATTTCTTTTTTATACATTACACTAAGAAGCTAATTGCACTGTTTTAAGGTACCTCTTTGCCTAAAACACAGACAGTACATTTTTTACAAAATATCATTTTAACACATCATAGCATAATACAATTTACAATGTTACTTACATGACATCATCTCTGACCAAAGCTGAGAACTGCCACACTGTACTGCACTGACCACCCAACAGCTTGAAACCCTCAGTTTTAGGCCCATTAGATGGTCTCATCATCATCCCCTTTTTTCCCATTTTCTACATGGAGTTGGGGTATTGTGTTAACTGTAGCCATCTCTCTCGATTCAGTGCCACACTCCTTCCTTCTTCAACACTCATGCCTGACTGTTGCAGATCTTCTTTCACACAATCCATCCACCTCTTTGCTGGACATCCTCATTTCCTCTTACCTTCTTCCTGTCTGTCCCAAATCTTCACCGGATAGTCTTCTGCTTTTCTGCAAATGTGTCTGAACCACCATAATCTGTTCTCTTTGATCTTTTCTACAATTGGAGCTACTTTGGCTTCTGTTCCTATGTCCTCATTTCATCTGTTCCACAGTGTGCATCCTACCACCCTTCTCAGGCACTTCATTTCCATCACCTCTAGCTACTTCATCTGCTCTGCCTTTACTGCCCAGGTTTCTGTACCATACAGTAGTACTGGTCGCACCACTGCCTTGTACACCTCACTATTCAGCATCTTTGGCATTCTTCTGTCATAGACTACACCTGAAACTATATGCCAGTTCACTCCAGCCCTCTGATTTTAGCTTTGACCTTCTCATTCAGACTTCCCCTCTCCTCAACCACTTCTCACAGATACTTGAAGCTATTTACCTGTTCCACTCTCTTCCCTTCTATCTCAATTCTCAGCTTCTTCTGATTTCCCCAATTTGCTGCCATTACCACTGTCTTATCTGTGTTTACTTTCATCCCATGTGCCATCAGTTTTGCATTCCATTCCCCTATCATTTGCTTAAGTTCTTGGTCAGAGTCTGCCTGTAATGCCACATAGTCTGCATACAGCAAATTTGTTGCTAAGTCCCCTCCAACCTGTTTGTTAATGTAGTCCATCACCAGTATGAACAGCAGTGGGCTCAGAGCTGAACCCTGGTGTGCACTCACACCTACTGGGAACCCCTCAATAAGGCCACTAGATGGGTTGTGAACTCTAAATGGGCCATTTACATTGTGATGGGTCAAGGCTGAATGATTTTACAGTAAACTTAAAAGCCTGCAAAGAGACTGGGACCCCATACAAATCTTAGCATTCCTATCCTTTATCTTCTGTTACCATGAGAAAGCATGCCAAGGAGATAATACTTCAGTGGCAAGAGTGCTCACTTGGTTCCCATGCATGCCATCATCAATGCTTTGCTTATCTTGTGAATTAAAAAGCATTTAGGGTGCTGTTCACCCTCAAAGTCTTATAAAAGTGCTACCCTTATTTATCAGTTTAAGAAGAGTTTACTGATGTAAGGAGAAATAGAACAGATTCTAAACACACCATATTCTTCAACTGTTTAGAAACATTATCTGACTCTAGTGTTTATTTTATTTGTTGTGTCCAAGTCGAGAAACATACAAGAAAGCTTAAAATGAGATTATTTGATTGGCCATAGGGCTTTTTAGTTGGTTTAGTCACTATTTTTGAGTCTATGAATTCAGCACATTTGCTCAGCTTTAGGTTTAGCTCCACAGAGCTCAAATACTTGACTCCTTTGCCTGCATTCAGTGGGTGTTTTTTTTTGGGTCTATATTAAAATCTCAAAGTCTGACAATATTGAATATGATACTGTCGACACGAGAACACCGAAGTGCACTACACTGAATATTTAAATGGAAAATCTCTGTTGGGGAAGATTTCAGTTTACTTCAATGTAGTGCATTCTCAGAGTTGGTATATTTAAGTAAGGGGGGTGTGGGGGTCTTGCCCCACTGCCTACACACTATTTAGTTTTTTTTTTTTTTTAATTTAATATTTTTTTTTTGGTTTCGATGGTTTAAGACTTCAATCACTAAAGTTTGATCTTTAGTAATTCAAAGTTTTAAACCTTCGAGATTATAACTTAGACTCATTTTTCTTGCATGTGGTATCATCCAGGCTAAGATACACACTTTAAAATATAAGCTATTTCTGAAGACTGCTGCTGTATTATAAATGTATTTTATTGTAATTTCTGCATTGTATTCCATCACTGTAATGTTTTTTTTTTTTTGATTTTTCTTGGTCTAGCTGCTGCTAATGTGTTTTGAAATCATCTTAAAGTAGGTGCTCCTCATTGCTGCCTTGTCTGCCTTATATTCACATTGTAATTACTTATTTTTGCTAGTTGTTTTCATTTGTTTCTGGTGCCCTTTCACTTTTGCTAACAAAAGTGTGTTTTTACATTAAGAAGACAAAGTCTGCAGATCTAGTGTCAGTAGAAAGGTCTCCATGTCTATTCAAGTTGAGAAACACACAGGGATGCTTAAAGTGAGATTGTACATTGGCCAGACGGATTTTAGTTGGTTTAACTACTTTTCTTTTTGTCTATAAACTCCACTGCCCATCATGCAGTGGTGTCTAGCAGTGCCTTGTACAGTCACAGGCATAATAGAAATTAAATTTTCCCTATAAAACTTCCCATGTAACTTTACCCAATATTCAGTTGTATAAAGAGCAACTTGTTTGCATCACCATAAAATTCTTTCTTAAACACAGTTGTAGTTTCTACCCTCACAAGGCCAAATTAGTCTTCTGTATCATCCCTTTGTAATTCACCTATAAAAGGTGTGACACCATGGATGGACAATTTCCCAATTTCTCCACTGCCAGCTTGGTAGATATGGACATCCTGAGACAATGTAGGAATTGTCTCATGTTCACTGACAACCAACTAATCCTTACAGAAATAGATACAGTATGTGAAAAGTGTAATTACACAGAATCACTGGAGGCAAGCCCCTCACCCAAAAACAAACAAAATAACAATCAGGTTGTTAGTAAGGTAAACATTAAACACTTCACACATAGTACTGACCCAACACATAGACAATTTATGCTGAAGCACTTAAAAGTAAATTTCCTAAAACATACAGATCTCCAAGACATTTGCCCTACAAAAAGGAATCCTTAGCAGCCTCAAAAGTACTCTATCAAAACAACGATGAGCACAACACATACAGCCTCAACTACTAAGCCTATAAAGCAATCAAACACACTAACCAATATTTTAATCATAGCAGACTCCATGGTGAGACATACACTTGTCATACTCACTGAACGGAATAAGGAGAACATCATAGTCAGTTGTCTAGCACAGGCCAGGATCTGCCAAATCACCCATGCACTCAAGTCATTAGACCACAAATACCAGAATGATTCACTCAAAGTACATGTGGGTGGAAATGACTTGAGATGTACCTACCTGGACTATATAAAGAGAGACATTATGGACCTCCTGGACTACAACTGCCAGGCTATGTGCCTAGCATTTATTGAACAGCATTCTACCTTCACCAAGGATGATGCCACAATATGAACAAAAGATGACTGACTTCAATAATTGGCTTAGTGAAGATGTTAACAGGCTAGCAGCAGAATTCATCTCCTCAGCTACTATATTTCTGTTTCTGACAGGAATTTATATTTCCAAACTATTCTAATTGCTTTCTCCAAGTTGCTATAACTATTTTAACACGTATTAAAAGATATTATCATTTTTTTAAATATTTCATTATTTTCCTGTCAAACTTTCATCTTGAAGATTTCTTCACATATAATTTTCAAATGAGTCACTCTAAAAACAATTCTCAGTACTTATCTTTAAAAAAAGGAGCTTCAGTCTGTTCTTATGAATGTACAGGAACTCTCTTTGAAGATGGACAAAATGGACAACAAATTAGATAATTTTAAAGAAAAATGTTCTAAGCAGATGGAACAGATTCATGAGACTTTGACACAGCAAAAATCTCAAATATCTGGTATAGAAGCATTGAATGACATCGAAGGGAGAGTAAATGTAGATAAAATAATATTGAGTTCTTAAACAAAATATTCTTTTCTTAAATAAAATTGCTGACTTGGAAAATAAGCCTCACAAAAACAACATTCATATATTTTGTCTCCAGAAAAGATAGAAGGAGAGAGTATGACAAACTTTTTAACTTCTTAGCTTCCTCAGATTCTGGACTTGCCTGAAGCTATGTCATTTGGAACTGGAAGGAATCATAGATCCCTGGCAACATCTTTCACAAAAAAATAATCCTTCTCCGAGAGCTACTATTGTCAGATTTTTTTTCATCTCAGAACAAAAAATTAATCCTTAAATCTGCCTGGTCTAAACCTCCTATCAATATAGAAGACAGAACAATAAGGTCTGATAATGATTGTTCTGTGAATGTTATATCCAAAAGGAAATGCTTTCTCCCTTTAATAAAATACCTGAAGAAAAGACAAGTTAAATTTAATTTACTTTTCCCTGACAGGCTTAAAATATTTCTTCTATATGGGATCAAATTATTTGATGACTTGGATGCTGCTATGACATTCCTAAAATCTAATATAATAGATCATATAGAAGACATGAACCATAGCAACAGCTCCTTGAAAATACAAGCTGAAATGAATGGATGGAAGACCAAAGAAAAAAAAAGAAATTAAAAGATAAATGACTTATAAACTATCTGCTTTTTATCATCTCAAATTTTATGCATTTTTTATTTTCTGCTTTAATTGGACTTAAAGCTAAAAAGGGAAACTTGGATACAGTCTACATTGAGGTAAATTTGCTTTTTTTATCTGCTTCTTAACTTTAATTATATTACTTAACAATAATTAACACTAATTAATGCCAAACTTCCACTAATTATCTTTTATTTATTTACTATGTTTAGGTTTAGCATAATTAGTTTCAGTTACTCTCTCAGTCATGTTTTTACTACTATATAATTTACATGTGTGTTGATTTACATTCAAGTCTTTCTTGCTTTAGTTTTGTCTTTTAATGTTCCTTCTTTTATCTATTTCTTTTAAATCATATTATGCAAATACTTCCAAACAAAACCAATTCATCTATGGTACATAATGTATATGTTTTATCTTCATTAAATTTATATCCTGAACTTAATTTAATTAGGTATTTTATGTTTTCTATATTTTAATATGTTAGGGTTTACATTTAAATAGTTAAATGTAATTCATTGTCTTGAGTTTTGCCTGCTGTGCTTTGGTCTGGTTGTTTTGTTCCTAGAAACTTGCTTTCCCTTTTGATAGTTTATTATTTTGATAGTCAGGCTCTAATGGTAAGGTAATGGGGCTGGGAGGATTGTTATCTGGTTTTCTTGATGGATGGACTGCTTCAGTGGTGCGCTATTTGTGTGTGGTTTCTTGATCTGCTCATTGGTTTTAGGGATTTATGTGGTGGATTGTCTTTGGTGTGCTGCTTTTGACTGGTGTACATGGCATGGTTATAGTACTCCTCCTTGTCTGTTATCCTGTCTTGGGTTGAGTGTTGGCTTTGTTTGTTTGAAACTGCTTTCATCAGCTCACATAGATCTCTATCCCTTAAGCTCAAGTTCTGGTTTCCTGCTGAGGTTGCATGTTGTGTTCTGGGACTCCTGTTTGTTATCTCGGAGATGAGCTTTAGTGCAAACATCAGAGTTACATGGTCATGCTTGACATTTCCATGATAGTTTAAAGGGCGGCAGTAATCTTAAGCAATTAAAGCAGCCGTTTTTTTTCTTTTTTCTTTTTTGACCTGATATAGAGATTATGGTCAAGGTGGCATGTTTTGGCTGTGGCTCTCATGCTGCTGCTGTGCAAAGTGGATAGTAATGTACATATAAATCTTAATGGGCTGAATAGTGAGGTAGACAAGTCAGTCGTCCCTTTCAAAAGAAAAAACATATGTATCATGCCAGAGCAGATGGCACAGAGTCAGAACATACTTCTCGACCTCTTAGTGTAGGAAATCTGGACAGAACCATAAATAAAGGTCGGGCAGGGGTCCAAAGGTAGGGACAATTTTTAGATATTGCTCTTACATACTTGGGAAGTTGAGACAATAACAGGTTTTGCATTAGCATGAATTTTCTGGGGGATGTGAGGTCTGACGCTCAAATGTCTGTCATTATTTTCAAACTTCAGTCTTTAATGATTTACCACTAATTTGCAAGAAAGCCACAATTTTATGAAAAAAAAGGACCAAGAATGTCAGGCCAAAATATGGACATTCTGTGAAAATCTGTACAGGTGAGGGGTATGAGTCTTAATTCCTGTAAAGTATGCCTGCAGCATATCTGTTTTAACTCCAGTCATGTTTTACCAGGATTCCTATCATGTTGTTGAACTTTTAAAAGTTCTAATGTCATATGGTTGACACCATATGATCGAACTTTTCAACGTTTCAACAGTGATCCCCGTACAGTGTGGCAATGGAAGTTTTCCATTGTCCGCACTGTAGTGTGATCCCAGAGTTGGCATATTTAAAGAGCGGGGGGTGTGGGGGGGTGCAGGGGGGGCTTGCTCCCCTGCTTAAGCTTTCAGGTAGGTTTTTTCTGTTTTTTTTTTTTTTTCTAACTTTTTAAGAGTTTGAACATATGGTCTTGACCGGTTGGTGTTCGAACTTTTAAAAGTTCGATTATCTGATATAAACCCGTTTTACCACCACCCTTGATAAGTACTATGAATCAGAACAATTGTACATGGTCTATTGTTGCTCAATCATTGTAAATTATGTATATAAGACGGAAAAAAAGGAAAAAAGATCATGATGAACAAGATTTTATATATACTGTTGTTTACTGGCTGCAGGCATCTATGTATCAGAGTCTGTTATGGGAAAATCCTAAATAAAATAAAATGGCTTTATTGCCTGTATTTATCTTCTTCAACATCAAGGTGCTTTCATTTGGGTTGTATTTTGTAGTGTATTTGAGGCTGAGCCATAGATGTTTTGTTTCATTTTGTTTTCCTGCCAGCTGTGGTGTCCCATATCATGGTTTGGAACCTTCTTTTATATTCTTTTAAATTAGATAGGTATATGATTTTTACTCTTCTTGATAATTTTCCATTTTGCATATTTGCAATTTTTGGCTGAGGCATTAATGCTACCTATATGCAATTATTACTATGATGTACAATAAGTTGAAATGATGATTATACCTATTATTGTCATCCTACCACTTATTGAAATAGAAAATGCCTTTTACACAGCACGCATGATATTGCAATTTTATGCTGTACTATGACACTACTCTGTCTCTTTATGTGTCTCTACATGTCTTACGGTGTTTGTCTGATGTTAAGATCTCAAGCTATCATCTGTAAACTAGTTATTAATCCATTTTTTTGTTTCCCCTGACTTTGGCCACTTTATATAGTAATCTTAGAGGTGGCTCGCAGTTAATAGATGTAGGGTCTTCATTATTGTATAATTTCTGCATTTTTCATTTAAAGTATAGAAAAGGTTGTTCTTATAAATGTGAAACTGATTGAAAGTTTTTTTAACTTATTTTGGTGTGAAGTTCTTTTATTTGTTTAATATTTTTTTAATAATTGAATAGCTCTAAATGTAGTAGAGAGGTATTGGTCTTATCTTGCGTGATATGCGGGAAGGTTTGGATAGGACTGCTATTCAAACTAGGAGACTCCATGAGGGGAAAGATGGGTAACAGGTGTTTATGTTTAATATCTTTTGAATTTTTTTTATTACTGTCTACTATTGTTATTAACAACTATATTGCTAATAATGTCATTCATATTGCCCATATATTTATTGATATGCAGTTTAAAAATTTTATGAGTGATCCATTGATATTTTCATACTACTGGAATTTTGATGATATCACTTGTATTTTTGTCTGTTTTAATATATGATATATCTAAAGTGCATATCCATTTATATTAATGGTTTAAATAATGGTTGCAAGAGAAGTAACTTAAATAAGTTTCTAAAATTATTTAATTCTCAGGTTACCTTTTTGCAGGAAGCATATCTTTTACAAGAAGACTTAGACAATGCAAAAAAAAATATTCTGTGTTATCTAGTTCACATTATAGTCAGAAAAAAGGGGGGAGTCATTTTGTGGAGAAACTCTTTACCTACACCTAAAATTCTAAGTACTTATAATGATAATAATGGTATGTTTTGTTCAGTAACTCTAGAAATCAAAAGGAAACTATACACCTTCATTAACATGTGTTGGATCCCTAGAATTGGACTTACAATAGTCAAACATCAACTAGATCAGATTATTCAAATTTCAAAAGGCAGTATTATATTGGCTGGTGATTTCAATTTTATATTAAATGATGTTGATTCCAATACTACTAGAAAATGAAGGATACCTACTTCAGCAAAAGTGTTAACAGAATTTATAGAATTATTTAATATTAAGGATATAAATTAATTTTCAGACCCAGATTCATTTTTCTTTATCCATTTTTCTCTCAGACATGAATAACAGCCATGAATAGATAGATTTTATATTTTGAAGGATTTAATTACAAAACTGAATAAGGCTAAAGTTGTTTCATGTCCCCTTTCTGATCATAATGACATAATTTTTGAATTAACTCTAAATTAAAATATTACCTTTAAAAGGATACCTGCCTATATACCTAATTTTAATAAGGAAGTTCAAACCTTTATTGAATTTGACTGCAAAGAAGATATCTCAGATATTTATTTATGGGATGCCTTGAAAGTATATCTATATGGTAAAATCATGAGTTGATATGCTAAAGAAAAAGCAACAGGATAGAGAACTAATTGATTTACAAGAAAGGATAGATACATTAAAATTAGAGAGTCAAAAGGGGATTTGCAGTGTAACAAAATAAATTAATAATATAAATCCTTAATCACAAAACTATGATAAATCTAGAAATGAATAAAATAATTAGCTATTCTATTAATCCAAAATCCAAGCACAAGTTAGCTACACGAACAAATTTGCTAATAAAATTCAATCATATTAAAGAGTTATATTCTCCAAATAGTAAGAAAAAGGTTATGGAAATAGAGGGCATTCTCAGAGAATTTAGATCTTACTTTAATAAAATCAATCAATATAATCCTAAAATGGACTCTCAGGAAGATATTAAATCTTTTATCAGAAATAATACTACAAATAAATTATCTGATGATCAGATGAATTAATAATTGATAAGCAAATATCAATATCTGAACTTAAATACCTAATGATGCCTTAACTATTCTGCTCAAAAATTGTCCATAGTTAAAGGTATATCAGTCATTCCTCAGTCTTGGAAATACACCCTTATTTCTCCAGTGTTAAAAGCTGATAAAGATCCTAAAAATTGTTCTTCATATAGGCCAATTTCTTTATTAAATATTGATTACAAAATATTTATGGCTATCCATGCTAGCAGAATGCATCAATTTTTACCATTTCTAATTAACAATGACCAAACTGGTTTCATAATAACTATGAACTCTTATGATAATATTAAAAGAATTTTAACAATAATCGATTATGCTAATAGCATAAAATATGTCTTAATACTAATATGTTTAGATATTAATAGCACCTTTGACTCAGATAATTGGAATTAGCTTTTACTAGTTTTAGAAGAATGTAATTTTTCGAAGAATCTCTTACATCTTATTAATCTCTTTTATCAGAATTTGTATGCTTACATAAAAATAGGTCCATTTACTTCAGAGTCTATTAGAATTACCAAAGGAAATGAAAAACGATGTCCTCTGTCACCATTACTCCTTACTTTAATTATAGAACCATTTGCAAATTACATAAGAACACTATGTTGGAACACCAACATTTCACTACAGTTAAGTAACTGCTTGGCCAGCATATTGACCTTTGCACCTTACCTCTGCGGTAGTGTGACCTTAAAAATCCCCCCCCCCACATGAGTGTTTTTTTCTTTGCTTTGGTTTTAGTTTGTTTGCTGGGTTGGCCAAGCGGCAACTTACCTGTAGTGAAATGTTGTTCCAAGCCATCGGTCTTCTGGAGTTTGATTTTTTGTCTCGATCTTTTGAAAGTTGGGTAAGTGAGCTTTCAGGTTTTAGAAGTAGACCCTATTTTATTACAAGACTTATTTAATGACAAATTCACATCAACTAAATCACTAATTTTATTTAATATCCCAATACCATGCTTGTGTTTCAAGAATAAAGCACCCACTTTTATGAAGTATATTAGCAATAGCAAGAAAAGTTATTGCCAGTAACTGGAAAAATGAATCCTCCCCCACCATGAATGAATTTAAAAATCTTGCAACTGGGAGCCTGAATGGCTAACTGAAAGCAGCTAAATTACAGAGCTCCATAAAACTATTAAAATATACAGGAAAATGTTATTTATCTTTTCAAAAAAAATAACAAAAACATATAGATAAAAACTTAAACTATATAAGTAGTAATTTTGGTGGATTTCTACAACCATTTTCCTGTCAGAAATATTTGGAGATTTTTTCAACTTCTGAAAATGAGCAGCTCAAGGAATTCTCACCCTGGTGCAGCTTTAAAGAAAGAAATACAGCTGATGACAGCTACTTTACAAGAACTGTCTCTGAAGATGGATGACTTCAAAGATAACTTAGAAAAATCTTAAAATTAACTGCCAAAAGGAACTGATACAGCAACAACAGACAAAAATAATAAATATAGAAACTTCTTTGAATTACATTAAAGAAAGGCTTAAAGAAGAAGAAACCCAAAAAGAATTTCGTCTTAAACAGAACAACTGGCTTCTTAACAAGGTGGATGATTTAGAAAATAGAGAAAGGAGAAACAACATAAGAATCTTCAGACTTCCTGAGAATACTGAAGGTGAGGACATTATTTCATTTATAACATCTTGGATCCCTGAATTTTTAGAACTAAAAGAAGGCCTCTCTTATGGTATTGAAAGGGAACATAGAGCTCTAGGAAAATCTGCCTCAACCTTAGCTAATATTCCTCCTAGATCAATAGTAATAAAATTGATATCATTTCTGGACAAGGAACTAATTCTAAAAATAGCCTGGACCAAATCTCCTCTAAAGTATAAGCAGACTCTAATAAGATTTGACAGCGATTATCCCACCAAAGTGTTAGAGCAAAGAAAGAAAATTTGGCCAATAATAAAACTGCTTAAACAAAACAACACCAAGGCACAACTTGCTTTGCCTGCCAGGATTAAAATTCTTTATTCAGATGAAATAAGAACTTTTAATGACTTAGGGGAAGCTACTTCATTCATTAAAAACAACAATGTAGTTTCTATACTAGAGAATATGGAATGGATGTCTCCTTCTCTGAAGAAACACATTCCTGGACTGATGTTAAAAACAAAAAAAAAAAACAAAAGACTAAAATAGCTGTTTCAGCTAACTCTCTCAAAGCTTCTATTGTACTATGATTTATTACTAAACAAATGTTTAAAAAGGGAATGTATTCCTCTTTTATGCAATTTTCAAACAAAAGAGTCACTTGTTATTATCAAAAACATTTACTTTTTGGTTTTGACAGACAGAGAGTACAAGTAACTACACTACACTAATACTAGTAACTAAATCTAATTTCTTTTATTGGGAGTTAGAGGTTTCTAATAATTTAAAACTAGAAGAGGGAATCTACTAATATCATGTAGGAGACAAACTGGGGGATTGTGATTTTCTGCTGGGTTCTTGCATTATATAATAGATGGTTAATTAAGGCATACATGATCTCACTATCAAAGTACCTATTTTTATTTTATTTGATTGGTTTAGTTGATTGTTTTTTTTCTATAAGTTAAATTTGATTTTTATCTCATTAATGTGGTTGTCTTTCATGTTTTATTAAATTACTTGATGCTCCTGGTTATTTTCAGACTTATAATATGCCCTTCTTTTTTTCCCCTGAACATATCATAAAAAAGGGAGGGAAAGACAAACATAGTAAAGGTGTGAAGTTTTTTACTCCTGGAGAACCTCATGAGCACATGTGTTTTTTTTCCCTCTTTTCTCTTTGCATATGCCATGAAGTACTTGATTAGTGCATGGGTTGTCATGGCAATGGGAAACAAGCACATTAGGTACACAGATTTTCTGTAAACACTCTGAAATTAGTACAGATAATCTAACTGATAAATAGTTAAACTAATGAATATTTGTCATATGTAGCCTAGTTGTTACCTCTATATATTTGAAGCTCCTTCTGCTATTTAATTTGTTTCCGGACTATTTATTTATATATGCATTGCAGTATAGTGGCTTGGTAGCAGGAAGGAAAACGACACAAAATAGATGATTTTTTGCATGTGGCTCTCTATGGTGAAGCAAAATGGCTCCTTTTTCCTGAAGAGTTAATGTACTTCTCCGCATTGATCGATGAAGGAACTTGTTGGTCTTTATAGAGACAAGGTAATCACAATTTTGTGACCATACAGTGTATGCTCCGGAATAGTGTTATAAGATATTATAATTTGGCATCACATTGTGTGAAGTTTGAATTGATCCTAGAGTTATTTGCCACAAATCTTAATGTAAATCATAATACCATTAGTCTGATTCTATACTAAGAAGGTTTTTTTTTCTGTATATGCTGCTTATATATTTTTGTCCACATGACTTTAGTAACACTTGTTAAAGTTGACCACTCTTCCAATACTTGATGTTTGAAATGTTTACCCTAGATTGTTGCTTTTATCAATGAAGTCACCGCCATTGTGGTTATAATTGTGCTGTGATATAGATGCTATTTATACATGCAGTAAATCCTTTGATAGTTGCAGACTTAAGATTACCAGTGTTAGGCTGTGTGGGGCTGTGGTTATGAATAATTAAGAATGCACTGTCAAAATTGTTTCTTTTTTGGCACAGATTATTAATAGCCGCAGTGTGCCTAAAGCAGTAATGTTTTTACTTATTTATGTGAGGAAATAAAGAATCTGTTTATGGAAGACATTCTAGTGGTATATGGAGCTATGCCAGCATTGTGTATACTATTCTACTTGTTTTGGCTGGATGTACGCACAGTGTTTCCGCTGTAGTCTCTGTATATGCATATGTTCCAATGCTCATAAACTACGTGCTACTCTACGTCTTCTGTAGTTTTTCAGTCTGAGTGGACAGGGTTTATATTCTACTTATTTACTTTGTCTACGAAGGAATAGCCTTACTTATAAACTCTTACAAACATAGTTCTTTGACTGTAAATCAATTTTAATAATAACTTTGTCAGTTCCTGTTGGTCCATTAGATTTATTTTTTTATTTAGGGTAGGGGTTCTCCTATCAAAAAGATATTATCCTCTCACCTTGTAGTTCATATGCTTTGCTTTTTGTAGTTCATAATACAAATGTTATTTTACATTTGCATTTAACATGCATCACACTTACTTTTATTCTGTATTATTTTGTAATTTACATCATATTCTTGTAAAAAATGCATTAAGAATTGTCCTTTTAGGTTATACATAAAGAACCCAAAGCACTAATTAGCAACAACAAACACCATAATATCTATACATTGGCAGCTTAACCAGTTTGGTATATGTTGGACGTTCGTCCTTCAGCTAGCACCTTTTGTTTAATCGATGAAGCCACTATCTGGTGATAGTGTGTTCCACTTACTTATTTATTAACTTTTGTTGACCAGGAAGGTCCAACTGGGTTATGAACCCATTTACAGAGGCAGTCTGAGGAGAAAAGATCTCCAAGATGTTATGTATATACAGAGTAATAAATATTTTACAAGGATATACAGTTGAATGCAAATACATAGTTAAATAGCACACTGTTTTGCTTCGAGGAACTCGGCAAGAAGTTTTTGAAATATACTGTAACACTGTAAGGCAAATGGGACATAAAATATGAATGATGTGAATCATTCGGTACCCGAATGAACCAGATATATGGTATGCTAAATATATAACATCAATTCCAGAAATATTTAAACATAAAATGAGAAACTTATCAAAGGTTTTCAGTATCAGAAATAGTTAAACAAATGATAAGTAATTTGTTAAAAGAATATGAAGGTGTTGGCATATTGTAATTGCTACTGTTGCTGCCATGGATGATATTCTGGTATTTAAACATGACAAATGATTCTAGGTTGATAAAAATACTGCAAACAGTTAAGAATTTACTTTTACAACTAAGCCAAGGTAGATAATGGTCTGCAAAATTTGAGATTCAATATCTTGTACCAAAATAAAAACTATTGGCATCAAATCAGATGTAGACAAAGCCAGAGTAGTGTCAAAACTAAAATGTCTAATCATTATAACTGAACATATAAAAGATCTCAAGCATGATGCAGAAGATGCACACCACTTATACTTTGCTACATATGATAGTCCCCCATCAGAGATACCTGAACAACAGAATTTTCCCTTCTGAATGTTTCCAGATTCAGCACTGGCTGTATTATTTAAGGCTTCATCTATGGTTTATGGGTCAAAATTGGAGTTATAATTTCAGGATTAAAAGTCTATTAGCCATGGCCTATAACACATAAATCATGACATCATATATACCCTCTACCAACATACAAAATAGTTATCTGTACAATCTATACAGTATATAGAAAAGGTATGTCTACATACAATTCTGCACAACAGGAACTGATAACAGGGCTATAATGCATTTGCACCTATAACAATGTAGCACAGTATGATCCGATCGCAGCAAAAAATTGTAATCACTGATTCCAATAGCAGCACTTTACACATGCTGCTAAGCTAATGAGGCTGTTGCTATGCCTATCATACAACATGGTGCTTTTGCTGTAAATCAAGATGTCTAAAATAAATGAATACAAATGAGCAACACAATCATTCATCCATTTCTGAATCAGTATTTGAATATTTTGTGTCACTTCTCTCTATGAATATCATCATAGCATGTCGTTGGTCAGTTACTTCTATGTATTACACATAATACAAGCTAAAACATAACTGTTTTATTCAATCATATTCTGGAAATACACATACCCTATGCACAGTCAACCCCATGATATTTTGCATCACATATTGTGTTGCCTCTAAATGGAGCCTAATCTACTCAGTAGCAAAGACTAGAAATTTATAATAATATGTTTTAGCCATTATTATATTTGTTAAAATATTTAACCAGAGAACATCCACAATGTATAGAATGAAACATAGAGTACCTTGTAATATGTATAGTTTTGGAACACCGCAAAGTGGACAAAAATATTGAATAAATTCAAAGTAACCAAGATTTCATTATGCATAACAAACATAGTAATTTGCATATGAACTACGTTTAATTGCACACAATTCTGATGTTTAAAACATATTTGATTATAAACATATTCACCCAATGTCAATTTAATATTGATCTTAAGAAAAAAAGAGTTCAATAAGTATATACAAAACTTAATATGTGGTCTTGATTTCCTTATTTATTACAGCTTTTAAATACTAACAGGACTGTAGTACCTTGTCTGTCTGCATTATTTAAGTACTAATTGTTCAGCAGTTATGATTACATTTAAAAGTCTATCAAGTAATAATAAGAAATTAGACATCATACAATAATAAAAATGACTTAAAATAGAATAGATAGATTCTTTATAGCAATATAGTTATTGTTAATGTTAAACTAAATATAAACATGATTTATTCTGACTTATAGTTAAGGTATTATCTTTATGCAGGTTTACTTCTTATAAATTGAGAATTCAATATAATTATTTACGTATCAGAAGTTTCTTAACTTAACAAGATGGTTGAGTTGCATTCTTTAAAACAATATCTTTTGATATGTTATGTATTTAATATGTTACATATCTTTCTTCATAAATTATTCTCCATATAACAGTTTCTTTATGGAGCTCAGTTGTTTCTGATTGCTCAAGGTATGAGGGATAATCTAACAGACTCATGTTTATCTGTTAAATTAGGAATGAATTACATTCCATGTTTAGAGTGGGACACTGTCCAAGTTATAGTGGTTATTTTAATAACTTTAGTATTTAAAATTATTTTAATTACTTTAGTATTTAAAATGTTTCCATGTTAAACCTGACTTAGTCTTTATCTTATTTTTATTCGTAAAAAAATAAGCCTGACTTTACTATCTAAAAAACTACATATGAATGATGTGAATCATTCGGTACCCGAATGAACCAGATATATGGTCTGCTAAATATATAACATCAATTCCAGAAACATTTAAACATAAAATGAGAAACTTGTCAAAGGTTTTCAGTATCAGAAATAGTTAAACAAATGATTAGTAATTTGTTAAAAGAATATGAAGGTATTGGCATATTGTAATTGCTACTGTTGCTGCCATGGATGATATTCTGGTATTTAAACATGACAAATGATTCTAGGTTGATAAAAATACTGCAAACAGTTAAGAATTTACTTTTACAACTAAGCCAAGGTAGATAATGGTCTGCAAAATCTGAGATTCAATATCTTGTACCAAAATAAAAACTATTGGCATCAAATCAGATGTAGACAAAGCCAGAGTAGTGTCAAAACTAAAATGTCTAATCATTATAACTGAACATATAAAAGGTCTCAAGCATGATGCAGAAGATGCACACCACTTATACTTTGCTACATATGATAGTCCCCCATCAGAGATACCTGAACAACAGAATTTTCCCTTCTGAATGTTTCCAGATTCAGCACTGGCTGTATTATTTAAGGCTTCATCTATGGTTTATGGGTCAAAATTGGAGTTATAATTTCAGGATTAAAAGTCTATTAGCCATGGCCTATAACACATAAATCATGACATCATATATACCCTCTACCAACATACAAAATAATTATCTGTACAATCTATACAGTATATAGAAAAGGTATGTCTACATACAATTCTGCACAACAGGAACTGATAACAGGGCTATAATGCATTTGCACCTATAACAATGTAGCACAGTATGATCCGATCACAGCAAAAAATTGTAATCACTGATTCCAATAGCAGCACTTTACACATGCTGCTAAGCTAATGAGGCTGTTGCTATGCCTATCATACAACATGGTGCTTTTGCTGTAAATCAAGATGTCTAAAATAAATGAATACAAATGAGCAACACAATCATTCATCCATTTCTGAATCAGTATTTGAATATTTTGTGTCACTTCTCTCTATGAATATCATCATAGCATGTCGTTGGTCAGTTACTTCTATGTATTACACATAATGCAAGCTAAAACATAACTGTTTTATTCAATCATATTCTGGAAATACACATACCCTATGCACAGTCAACCCCATGATATTTTGCATCACATATTGTGTTGCCTCTAAATAAAGCCTAATCTACTCAGTAGCAAAGACTAGAAATTTATAATAATATGTTTTAGCCATTATTATATTTGTTAAAATATTTAACCAGAGAACATCCACAATGTATAGAATGAAACATAGAGTACCTTGTAATATGTATAGTTTTGGAACACCGCAAAGTGGACAAAAATATTGAATAAATTCAAAGTAACCAAGATTTCATTATGCATAACAAACATAGTAATTTGCATATGAACTACGTTTAATTGCACACAATTCTGATGTTTAAAACATATTTGATTATAAACATATTCACCCAATGTCAATTTAATATTGATCTTAAGAAAAAAAGAGTTCAATAAGTATATACAAAACTTAATATGTGGTCTTGATTTCCTTATTTATTACAGCTTTTGAATACTAACAGGACTGTAGTACCTTGTCTGTCTGCATTATTTAAGTACTAATTGTTCAGCAGTTATGATTACATTTAAAAGTCTATCAAGTAATAATAAGAAATTAGACATCATACAATAATAAAAATGACTTAAAATAGAATAGATAGATTCTTTATAGCAATATAGTTATTGTTAATGTTAAACTAAATATAAACATGATTTATTCTGACTTATAGTTAAGGTATTATCTTTATGCAGGTTTACTTCTTATAAATTGAGAATTCAATATAATTATTTACGTATCAGAAGTTTCTTAACTTAACAAGATGGTTGAGTTGCATTCTTTAAAACAATATCTTTTGATATGTTATGTATTTAATATGTTACATATCTTTCTTCATAAATTATTCTCCATATAACAGTTTCTTTATGGAGCTCAGTTGTTTCTGATTGCTCAAGGTATGAGGGATAATCTAGCAGACTCATGTTTATCTGTTAGATTAGGAATGAATTACATTCCATGTTTAGAGTGGGACACTGTCCAAGTTATAGTGGTTATTTTAATTACTTTAGTATTTAAAATTATTTTAATTACTTTAGTATTTAAAATTTTTCCATGTTAAACCTGACTTAATCTTTATCTTATTTTTATTCGTAAAAAAATAAGCCTGACTTTACTATCTAAAAAACTACATTTCAACATAATTTCTACTGTTATCAGAGGAAACTGTTTGATAGCAATAAACATGAAAAAGCAAGCTGTTAATAACAATTTGATATGGACCTAACATTATCATTAAAAACTAATTGCTTAAATAATCCAAGTAAAAAATCTAATTTACTGAAATATCTAAGATTAAACAATACACAAGTAACTTTTCTTCAAGAAACACATTTTAAAACAAATGATAGATATACATGGAACCCTAATGAATATAGGATCTTAGCTCAATCTACTTATAAATCAAAGACAGAGGAGTAACAATTCTATGGAAAAAGAATATCATTATCCCTGAAGTTCTTTATAAATATACAGATAAAGAAGGTCTTATAACTTTTGTTATAGTTAAATTTAATAACAGAATATGGCCATTAATTAATCTATATTGGTTTCCTGGTATTGGAATAGGAACTGTTAAGAAGCATATAGATGTCATTACTAACAATCAAAAAGGCAACTTATTAATAGGAGGAGATTTCAACTGTGTTCTAGATGCTTCTGAAACTACTAACAAGAGACCTATCCGCATATCCTCTATAGCAAAATCCCTAAAAAATGGACTGAATCATTTCATTTAATAGACACATTTAAATTGAAAGAAGAAAAATCATTATTGTTCTTTCATCAAGACTATAGATTCAGTACACAAACGAGAATAGATAAAATATTTATTGCTCAGGATCTACATTCAATACTAATTTCTCAATAATTCCGTGTCCTTTTTCAGATCACAATTCTTTAGTTTTAAAATGTCAAAGTGAGTTTAAACCATTAACGTTTTCTTCTAGAATTCCATCATATATCACAAAAATTAAGGAATTTATGCCTTGGTCATTGTCAGAACTACAATTTTTCCTAGATATTAATTATTCAACAGAAATAACCATAGTCATGATATGGGATTCACTAAAAGCCCATATATTTGGTAAAACCCTTAGCTGGTACAAAAATATAATTAAAGAATGGGATTCAGAATTACATGACTTACAATCTCGACTTTTATCAAAGAAATCTGAAAAACTCCAAAACTCTCCAGAAATTAAAAAGAAAACAGTAGAATTAAATAAGAAATATAATGAAATGTTAACACACAAAACCAATTTAGCACTAGAAAAACTAAAAGTAAATTTTTTGGCCACTTCTACTAGACACTTGCATAATTTATTCACAAGAGTTAAAACACATTCCAAAGTTAATAATATCAATGATATTTTTCATGAAATGTTGGGAAAGAAAGTTTCATAGATAGGAGATATTCTTGAAGAATTTAGACATCATTACAAGGAACATTTTAAAAATGAGAAATTATATATTGATCAATTACATTTCAAAACAACTTATACCAACATAAAATAAAAATTCCTGATGAATTAAAGTTAGATTTGCAAAGACCCATTTCATATAAAGAAATAACTGATAGGATAAAAGAAGGTAAAACTAATAAAGCTCCAGAAATAGATGACATAATTATAGAGATATATAAACTTTTTCCCACATCCGGAAACTCTTTTTTTCATAAAACATTATTAGAAATCCAATCACAAACAATAATACCCCCTTCTTGAAAATACTCTTTAATTACATCAATTCTAAAAGAAAACAATGATCCAGCTCTTTGTAACTCATATAGACCTACATCATTATTAAATATTTAAGATATTCATGTCAATTTTCACAAATAGAATGAAAATTCCATTATCTAAAACAATAGATAATGATCAAACTGGGTGTATTCATAATAAACACACACATGATAATATTAAGAGGATACTTACTCTTACTGGCTATTTAAATTGGGAGAATCAAGAAACGCTGATAATTGGACTACACATAGAGAAAGCCTTTGATTCTTTAAGCTGGGAATATCTATTTAAAGTTCTAGATTTATTTGAATTGTCCTCCTTCCTTTGTTCATCTCATAAAAATTATATATAAAACTAATTCAGCCTATGTCAAATTAGGTCATATCACCTCGGAATCTATTTCTCTAACAAAAAGCACTAAACAAAGCTGTCCCTTGTCACCTATTCTATTTGCATTAGCTATTGAAAAAATTCTTGCAGTTTCAATATGAAACAATCCAAAAATAAGAGGTGTGGATGTTTATGATCAATATAACTCTAAAGTAGTGCTTTTTGCTGATGATATATCACTAATATTACCTAAATCCAGAGAAACTCTAGAAGAATTAGATAAATTAATTAAGAAATGTTATATGATTTCAGGTCTTCACTTCAATAGATTAAAATCTAAATTTTTATTTTTAAACAAAAAGAAAGGAATACAAGTTAAAGGGAATTATATCCTAGGAAAACAAGTTCCTACTCTAAATTATCTAGGAATTGTTTTATGCAATGATTTGAATGAGTTAATATTAATAAACTATAATAACATCATTAACACAATCAAATATTATGTGGAAAAGTGGAATAAAATATTATTGACTTTTGAAGATAGATTGCAATTAATAAAAATGGTCTTAGTTCCTAAGATTCTGTATGTAACATTAGCAATACAGCAGCTCCCTAAGAGATGTTGCCTTAAAGAGATAAACACATATTTAATAAAATTTATATGGTTTCCTACAAGAAATAGAGTAGCTTTAACTCATCACATCAGACCATGGGAACAAGGAGGACTAAATTTCCCAGATATTGAATCATATATAAGGGCATCCATATTCAAAACTGTTATTGAATGGATAAATCCTAATTATTCTGCTAACTGGAAAGTATTACATACTGTCATATTAACAAATGAATCTACTTCATTAAAAATATTTTCAATAACAGATATAATTAATTGACCCTGGTATTTACTAAGTATTAATATGCAGTACAATATAACAAAAAACACCAAATCATATTTGATTAACCACTGTCTCAACTCATTTAGGAAATTTATTAATGCAAATATGAATTTAAAAGTTTGGTTCAATCTTTTAATCTCACTTACTATAACAAAAAAATTATCCTCACAAAATATGTAGAGAAATATTTACTTCTTGGGGGAAAAAGAATGTTATTTGCTGGCAACAATGCATTAAAGAACTAAAAGTTCTAGATATACAAATGATAAAGACAATCTATGAAATCTCATCTCAGGATTGGTTAGTCCTGCAAAGCATTTTAATGTATTCCCAGGATTTATGCAGAGTAATTAATAACTCATCCTTTAAGGATAAACCAAAATTTATAAATTACTTATATGGAATTATATATAATGATCATAACATGAAGATTGATATTTCAAACTTAAACTATTAATAAATTACCAAACGATACCAAAAGTATCATATTGGCAACATATTTCTAAAGGTTATTCATTACACCTAGCTGAAGAAATCAAATCAAACATTTTGCTAGCAGTAAAATATACATCTAGTACACACTATTGGAAAATCTTTAATTGGAAATATTTACATAGAACTATTTTAACCCCAGATAAAACCTCTGAAATTAACTCTTTCAGAAATGGAAAATGTTGGAGATGCAATCAGGTAGTTAAAGCTGACTGGAATCATATTTTTTGGATTGTATTAACAACAAACCTTACTGGAATGGAATCCAAAACTTCTTACAGGCATTATTTAATTAATCCT
>NC_056729.1:970185626-970205626 GCF_019279795.1 Protopterus annectens
CCCGCAACATTACTCACATAATCAAGTACTACTACCAGTGTTTCTACTAGCTAAGTTCTTACTTTTTACAGGCATAGCTTTCAACTTTCCATCTCCAAAATGAGGAACAGCAGTCCTCATAATGTGGAACAAATGGGCAAATGTGGAACACGTAATAATGGCTTACTAACAACTTGAACTAGGAAGCTCACAGTTAAATGTGCTATTGTACTTATAAAAAGTTTTAAGGCTGTAGATATACAAAAGAGATGAGGAAGTAACAAAAGCCATAAGACAAAGGACCAGAGTAATCAAACAGATCTTGACAATCGATCCATCTTTGGCTAAATCTAAATTATTCTGAGCTAATTCATTAATTTTGTTGAGTACCCACTTTAGCCTTGGACCACAGTACTTTTATCATGGTCTTCACCAGGGAGTGCTATTTGTGGCAAAGCAAACATGCACAATCACTCAAAGAAAGAGAACAGGCTTTGCATAATCAGTATCCCTCTACCACTGGTCAGACCTCTGGCTTCTTGACCTAATTAAAGAATTGCTTCTAAATAATTGTATGCAAATGTAAGGACAAATGTAATTTTGTCGACTACAATGAATATTGTTAGGTAGCACATCATAATAGTTAATATGTTCCATGCTGTGTTATTGTTTGTGCTGTCTGAAATGGGCATACTGTGGCCTGTTTGAAAGAAAGAATCAGTCTGCACCTATCAAAGGCATGCCATTCTCTGAGGATATATAAGCTGATTTTGAGCATTTTTGTTTGGGCTGCTACAATCAGAGAAATTATGAACTTTGACTTTTTTATTTCAGACTGTCACAGTTTTTCATTTTTGGGGCAGCACAGTGGCACAGTAGACAGCATTGTCACCTCACACCAAGAGGTTCTCTGGTTTTATTCTCATCTGGGTTGCCTTCTCTGAAGAGTCTGCATGTCTTCCCTGTGTTCATGTGGATTTTTCCTGGGTGCTCCAGTTTCCTCCCACATTCCAAAGACATGCAATAGTATGAATAGTACTCTAAACTGGCCATAGTTGAGAGTGTGTGGTATGTAAGAAAAACTGTGGCAAGGCTAACCACTTGGTAGCATGAACCTTGGCTCTAGAATAGCAGTTTAGTATTAACTACTCCACCCTAAAGAACACAGGTATCTTTTTTTCTTTTCTTTTTTATAGGAGTGCTATTTAACCCCGTTCATTAACTGTTGCTACTGCAACTACAACTGCGTCTTCTGATCTTCTTTGCCCCAACAACTGCAGCATTGAATCAGCTTCAAACCCCCCCCCCCTTCAGTCAACAGGGCATATACCACTCAGTCAAGGCTCGAACTTTCTAAACTCAGAATCCAGGACAAATCTGGAAAGAATGAGGGACAATCATACCTCTCACCTGATTAGATTTTCTGAAAATGTACAGATTTTTGCCTCATATTTTTGGTCTCTTCCTCATAAAAATTTGTGGTTTTCTGAGAGGTTACTGAGGATAATGACATACATTTGATTTTCCATCAGAAAAATGCATGCAAACATAAGCCCTGTTGCTCTAATAATGTGTAATTGGATCACGCATTCATAAAATACCAATCGGGTGTAATCAAGGAGCGTGTTTTTAATCAACCTTAAAATTATATAGTATTAACTCCTATAATACAAATGGAAATATTCACTCAATCATCTCCCATGAATAGCAAATCCCTCTAATAAATGTAATCAGCAGGGCAACCTTTCACTGCAGAAATGAACGATATAATGTCCAATCAGATACTATACAGATAAACCTAACAAGTTCAGACCGGAACAATTATATATAAACAATCTATTTTCAATATTACATAAACTCGCCAGTCACTGGGACTAATCTATTTTGAATACTAGATTGCTTCAACATGTGATTTTGTATCTGAGATGTGAGTGGTTTATTTCTGATGTATATAAGTGTTTTACATAGCATTTTATGGTCTGATAAAGCAGTTATATTTTTATCATGAAAGCACTTACCGTTTTAATAAAATTTGCTTAGTCTAGCTGTGGTAGCCTGGAGTTCTTTCTTTCCTCGTTAGTACATGTTTTTGTGTTTCACTTGATTCATCTAATGAAGTCTAAAATCAAAGCTATAACTATGGCAGGGTAAAGGGGGCAGCTGCCCTGAGTGCAAGATTTTAGGGGGCATAACTGGTGGGTGCCACTAGTGAGGAAGTGCAGTACAAGGGGTCTCAGATATATAGGCCAATACTGCATCACGGTCACGGCCGAAGAGCTGAAACACACTGCTTGTGACAATTTAAATCTGATTATAGCAAGCTGCTTGCTTGTAATATATAATAAGGAGCATGCAAAATTTCATTCAGAGAAGCTGTTTGCTTGTTGCTTAAGTTTTCTTTTCATTCTTCAACTCAATGTTAATGGGGGAGGGGATACCAGTTTAGCACAAAAATTTCTACAATTGCAAAAGGTTTTCAACTCAGCTACCTCTATAGTCCATACCATCCATTTCAGAAACTTTTCATAATGCTTAGCTTGTATTACATTTATGCTGACTGCTGGGAACACCACTACTGTACTCTTGTTTAGGAAAGTAATTTCAATCAAGTTCATCCTTCCCAGTACCGACACTACAATCTCGGGCTTTGAACACTAGTCAAGCTAAGGCTAAGCTAATAAATAAATAAATAAATAAACAGACTACCATTCAAAAACTGCTGTGCTTGTCAAACATAAATTAAATTTATTAAACATAGTACTCCAAGCGGACAGCTAGAAGCAAAGGTGCTAAGGCATTGTTCTTACCTTTCCTTTGCTGTTTTCATGAGCCCACAGTTCCCGCGCACACTACACAGAACTACAGCACCAACACACAACCTTCTTCCCTATCTAACAGTTAAAGTAGATAGAATATAGATAACAGGAATACGGTGGCACTTTCACATTTATAGGACAGACATCCTGTGCGTGGAAAGTAAGTCCTATGATAATTAAAGTGCCTAAGGTGGGATTTCTTTTGATATTAACGAACTTTCCACCATTGCTAATTTTTTTCTGTGTACCCTTAACCAACCAAGCACTTACCCCTGGGGGTACACATACCCCGGGTTGGGAATAGATGTACTAAGTGATAACCTGTCAAAATTTCAAGCTCCCAAATCCCGAGAACACAGTTGACTATGCAGAATTGCTCACTAAATCTCCATAAAATCATGTCAAGAAATGCATATAGACAGTGTGGCTACCAGAAATAATAGAAATATAAACAGGTTGTACAACAAAAGGAAAAAAAGTCATAGCCCAAATTATCAGGTGCTATGCTTAGCATGATAAAAACACTCAGCAATCTAAACAAACTACTAACAGTACAAATTAAGTCTACTAAAGCTAAATTTGAGGTAAAGACAGCCTCCAAGGCAAAAGTTAACCACAAGGCTTTCTGTAGCTATATCCAAAACCTCAAAGGCAGCACACAGACACAGCAGTGTGCAGAACTGATTGCAAATAGAACCCCCACACATGAAACCGGAAGATATAGCAAATCAACTGGCTAAAAATTTCATCCCTAATTATAGCCTCCACCTCCCTCTGCCATCCTCAGGGAATTCCATCAAATAACCCTCAGTAACTATCAGTAGGCAGCAGGTCCTTGATGTATTCACTGAGGTCAAAACCTCTGCATCAATGGGCCCTGATAATATCCCAGAATGCCTCCTTAGCACCCTGTAACATGACCTATCTGGGCCGCTAGAGTCCCTGTTTAACCATAGCTTCCAAACAGGCTTGAATCTACATGAATGGATAACTGCAATGGTCAACCCTCTGAACAAGGGCAGGCCATCAATGAACCTCAGGAACTACTGACCTATAAGTCTGACTAGTCTCAAATGCAAAGCCATGGAAAAAATTATCATGGAAATGACAAACACTGGAACCAACCCAGTTTGGTGTCATCAGGGGCAGATCATGCCTACTTAACCCGTTGGTCTTCTTTGAGAAGGTTACCAAGGCAATGGATGAGGGCAAAATGGTTTATACTGCCTTCCTTGGCCTGGCTATGTCATTTAATACACTACACCACTCAGGCATTGTAAAGGATAGAGGGATAAATCCCTATGTTATACTTTGGATAGCCAGCTGGCTCTCTCAGTTAGGACCCAGGATGTTTGGCTAGGGGAGACCAGCTCCACAAAGAGGTCATCACTTGTGGAGTACTGCAGGGCTCTGTGCTAAATCAACTCCTTTCTGGCATCTACTTCTTGGAAGTCAAGGTCAATGTCTGTTTTTTAAAGTAACAGGCAAAGATCTTTTGTATGTATCAGCAGCTAACATTTCTACTATTTTACATTTGGTATGTTGATTGTCAGGATATTACAATAATTTAAGCACATTATTTAAAACACATAATAGAGATATGAAACTTGGGACTTTGTGTCTCAGAAGTAAAACCAGTGTGAGTTAACAGCCTTTTTATTAATCTTATCATAGTCCTGATCCTTAGTCCTTTCCATGTTTTATGAAAGTTTTTTAAAAAGTTTACCAATTTAATTATTTATTTATTTATTTATTGATTGATTTATTGTATATTTGTTAATGGATAGGTGATCAGATGATCCTTTCCAGTTTCCAGACACATCCTGGAACTTGTAGACAACAGATAAGAAACAGATTTACTATGTATCGCCGTTCTACAGTATAAATATCAAAAACAAGAAGTAAGCAATTGTATTATAAAACAAAGAATATTATAAAATGATACAATATTGAACAGAATCAATAAGGTTAGTTACACTTGATCTTTGTGAGCAGAATATATTTTTATATAACATCATATACAGTCATACACAGATCACTCTTACATTGCATTATAGATGACTCGGGATTTTTACAAGTTTTTGTGAAACAAATGTCCTATCTACCATAGAGAAATGAAACAACACACTTCTGTTCTTGTTGAATGTGATTCTTCAGATTGTTTCTGAAATCATTGTAGTTCCTGACTGGTAGCAGAAGTTTGCATAAAATGATTTTTCATCTGCTGTAGGCATGTATTGGGGTTAACAGAATAAGGTTTCATATTGATTTCTCAGGGGGTATTGAATGTTTCTGAATGTTTAGCTTATTTAATAGTGAGGGACACCAGTAATCTTTAATCAGTTTATAGGTAATTATTTTTAGTAGGAGAGAAGCTCCTGCAGGAATAAATTGCTAGTTGTATTTAGGTTCATAGATAAGTATTAAGCAATCAGTCTGCAGATCATTACAATCCAAGCTAAAAAATCCTGTACAAAAGTTTCCTGTAGCCTCCAAGAGGGCGAGATAAGATAGACAAGGGAAGAATTTGAGGATGCCCATCCAATTATCTAAGTTTTTCCTTGAATGTGGCAAGGGTACTATTCTTTTTGACATGTAGTGAAAGTTTGCTCCAGAGCTGAAGGATATATTCTGATATGTTTATGTTACACCAATAACTATAACTGAGTATTTGAGTATCATTAGCTTAGCAAAGGAATAGGAGGTCAAATAGGGAAGATTATTTCATGGCTCAAAAGGCTAGAAACAGATCTTCATGGAGGAGTATTAAGAGACTGAGTGCAGAGAAAAATATGCAAGTCTCTCCTGATAACTATGATTTTTGAGGCCACTGATCGTTTTAGTTATGAATCTCTGAGGTGTCTCATATCAAGTTTTTCTGAGGTCTCTCATATGTTTAGACAAATGCATGTCAAAAGGTGCATTATATTGAATAATGGGTCTGATAAGATATGAGTAAAGGGGAATTAAGACTTATTTGGATCTAATGGAGATGCCTTTGGAAATTATACAAGCAAGATAAAAGAATTTTTGAACTGCTGTAGAGACATGATAGCCAATGATAAACAATTATCAACAAGAGTATCTAGATCCCTTACAACCATGTCTGATTAAAAAGGTGCATTACATATATGGTAATATCAGCAGTTTTGTTTACTAAAATGAACTATGCTACATTTTTTACATTTAATATGTGACCAGTGTCCTTGCACATATTGTTAACATAGTTTAACCCATTAAAGACAAAAGTAGAGCTAAGGAGCACAATTTGGTTGCAGAAAATATATCAAAGTGAAGAATATAACCAAACTGTGGTGGTGCAAAAAGATATTTAATAAATAACACTCACTTGTTTTAAAAAAAAACAATAAAATTATAAAAGATGAGTGCTTTCGTACCAGTCTAGATACTTCATCAGATCTAAAATAAAATAGCACTCACAAGCTTAAACCTATGTGACCTATTGTGTCTGGCGGGGGCTGGGCAACTGAGTCACTTTCCATATATGTGGAGAAGCAAACCCACCCCATTCTTAATAGAACTGAATATATATTGAAAGATACAAAACATTTTTACACAGGCTCAATGAATGGAGGTTGAAAGAATTTAAGAATGATGTGTTGTTACTTGTCACAATGGATGTCGTATCTCTTTTTACCTGTATTCCTAATGACACGGGCGTTGATTTTGTTAGACGTGTCTTGAGTCATCATAGTGTATATGGTACTAATAAGATCCACTTAGTTTGTTCTCTTTTGAATGTTATCTTAGAATGTAATTTGTTCATGTTTGAAAACTGCTTCTATGTACAATGTACTGGTGTAGCTATGGGCATGGTTTGAGCCAATAGCTACACTAATATGGTTATGGCCCAGTGGCAGTCTGACTATGTGCTCAATGAGAATAATATTTTTCCAGGTTTATCCTACACTATGGTCGTTTTGTGGACGATGTGTTTTTTGTCTGGGGCAATGACTATAGTTCATTATCTGGATTTGTTGAGTATCTTAATGATAGTACAAATTTTTTGAAGTTTACTTTTAACTCTTCTAGTGAAGCAGTCTCCTTCTTGGATGTACAAGTCTTTTTGACCCCTGATGGGATAGAAACACAGATGTATAGTAAACCTTGCAGAACTAATAACATAGTACATGCCAAGAGCATGCACCTGAGGTTTGTAAAAAGAAATGTATTAAAGGGGCAGTTCTATAGGTCTGCCAGGCTGCATACAAAAGATAATCAGATGTATGAGTCTTTTGGAATGATATCGTGTAATCTGAAAGATAGGGGCTATAAACATGATGATATATCTGAAGTACAAAATGAGGTTGTCTCATATCATGACACCCGTTCCAAATCTTATTTAAACTCTGACACTGAATTTGTTAATAATAAGACCATGAATTTCTTGAGCATGACAAGAATGCATCTCACTTTCTCTATTCTCTGATATTTGTGATATTATCAAAAAACACTGGAGAGTATTATAATCTGACACAAAATGTAGAGAGGCATTAGGTGAATTACCACAATTTACATTTAAGAATCAGAAATCCATAAAAAGAATGCTTTGTTATAAACCAACTAAACCAATTAGACAAGGAGTCCATAATTTGGGTGCTGACAGGTCAGGAACTTTTCCTTGCCACCATTGTGGAATGTGTATATATATTAATGATGATATGTTTGTACATCCAGTAACAGGATGTGTCTGTGAGCTCAAGGTTTGTGCTGATTATGACACGTGTAATATAGTATATTTAGCCTCATGTGAATTGTGTAAAATGTTTTATGTGGGAAAAACAAATAGATGTTTGAGGGATCGGATACGAACATCTGTATAGTATATGCGGAAATGATAACAAAAATGCCCTTGCTAAGCATGTTGCTTTAACAGGGAATGATCATTATTTTAAATTTCTTGTTTTAGAGATATGTCAGTTAAATGCTAGAAGAGGGTACATAGTTACAAAAACTGAATGCCTGGAAATAAAGTGGATGTTACTTTTACAAGCTACAGGCGGTAAGGGGTCAAATGAGTTTATTCCCTTGAAACCTATTTTAAAGTCATGTGATTTACAACACTGATTGTTTAATGCTATTTAAGCTTGTGAATGCTATTTTATTTTAGATCTGATGAAGTACCTAGACTTGTACGAAAGCACTCAACTTTTATAATTTTATTGTTTTGTTTTAAAACAAGTGAGTGTTTTTTATTAAATATCTTTTTGCACCACCGCAGTTTGGTTATATTCTTCACTTTGATATAGTTTAACCCATGTTGTAACAATCGCAAGTCAGTAGAAGATTGAATTAACACCCAGTTTACAATTATCTGTCAAACTTATAGGCCAGGAGTGTTGATCAGAAGGTCTAAGAAATAGATATCAAATAGGAGAGGGCCCAAAATTGAGCATTGTGGTACACCACTGGTAACTTTTTTGCTTTCAGAAGTGGCACCTGCAACTTTAACCATATGGCTTCTGTCAGACAACCGGCTAGCTATCCACTGTGCAATATAAGGATTTATATTCAGATTTACAAGTTTATCAATAATTCCTACATAGGGAATAGTGCTGATGCCTTGGTCAGGTCTAGATATGGTGTATGTACTGCATAACTACTGTCCCCTGCTTCAGTTACTTTTTCAAAGAAATTAATAAGGTTAAAGGGGCAGGACCTAGCCTTGACAAAGCTAAATTCATGAGTCTCCAGGGTTAAGAGATTTTCAATGTCCAGATTAATGAGGTTTGATATAATGCACTCTATAGCTTTACATATTAGGTTATTGAAACAAATGGGTCTATAGTTCCTTTAACTGAGTATTTGAGGTATCATTAGCAGTGCAAAGAAATAGCAGGTCAAATAGGGATGGATATTTTGTGGCTCAAAAGGTTAACCATCCTTGTGTAACGGCACTACAATGGCTGTTTTTCAGGCTTCAGGAATGTAGCCAGTGGTGATGCTTAGATTAAACAGCTTAAGAGGCATTCAGAAAGGCCATATTTGGTACTGATAATCAGGCACCTGGTATGTTATCAGGGCACATGGATGAAGTATTTTTAGTTTTTTGAGAGCAATTGAGATTTCCTGTTCCATAGTAATTAAAGAGGGTGGTTGGGATTGTAGAAGCTGTAGAACAGAAATAACTGCAGATGAAGTAAAATGTGCACTAAATTATTTAGCTCTTTCCTTTGGGTCAGAGAGGCTAGTATATTGTGGACTATCACCAAACATTGTTGGGTGTTAGCTATTAATTTACTAAAAATAAAACAGTGTAAGAAACTTCGATGAATTTCTTGAGCATGACAAGAATGCATCTCACTTTCTCTATTCTCTGATATTTGTGATATTATCAAAAAACACTGGAGAGTATTATAATCTGACACAAAATGTAGAGAGGCATTAGGTGAATTACCACAATTTACATTTAAGAATCAGAAATCCATAAAAAGAATGCTTTGTTATAAACCAACTAAACCAATTAGACAAGGAGTCCATAATTTGGGTGCTGACAGGTCAGGAACTTTTCCTTGCCACCATTGTGGAATGTGTATATATATTAATGATGATATGTTTGTACATCCAGTAACAGGATGTGTCTGTGAGCTCAAGGTTTGTGCTGATTATGACACTTGTAATATAGTATATTTAGCCTCATGTGAATTGTGTAAAATGTTTTATGTGGGAAAAACAAATAGATGTTTGAGGGATCGGATACGAACATCTGTATAGTATATGCGGAAATGATAACAAAAATGCCCTTGCTAAGCATGTTGCTTTAACAGGGAATGATCATTATTTTAAATTTCTTGTTTTAGAGATATGTCAGTTAAATGCTAGAAGAGGGTACATAGTTACAAAAACTGAATGCCTGGAAATAAAGTGGATGTTACTTTTACAAGCTACAGGCGGTAAGGGGTCAAATGAGTTTATTCCCTTGAAACCTATTTTAAAGTCATGTGATTTACAACACTGATTGTTTAATGCTATTTAAGCTTGTGAATGCTATTTTATTTTAGATCTGATGAAGTACCTAGACTTGTACGAAAGCACTCATCTTTTATAATTTTATTGTTTTGTTTTAAAACAAGTGAGTGTTTTTTATTAAATATCTTTTTGCACCACCGCAGTTTGGTTATATTCTTCACTTTGATATAGTTTAACCCATGTTGTAACAATCGCAAGTCAGTAGAAGATTGAATTAACACCCAGTTTACAATTATCTGTCAAACTTATAGGCCAGGAGTGTTGATCAGAAGGTCTAAGAAATAGATATCAAATAGGAGAGGGCCCAAAATTGAGCATTGTGGTACACCACTGGTAACTTTTTTGCTTTCAGAAGTGGCACCTGCAACTTTAACCATATGGCTTCTGTCAGACAACCGGCTAGCTATCCACTGTGCAATATAAGGATTTATATTCAGATTTACAAGTTTATCAATAATTCCTACATAGGGAATAGTGCTGATGCCTTGGTCAGGTCTAGATATGGTGTATGTACTGCATAACTACTGTCCCCTGCTTCAGTTACTTTTTCAAAGAAATTAATAAGGTTAAAGGGGCAGGACCTAGCCTTGACAAAGCTAAATTCATGAGTCTCCAGGGTTAAGAGATTTTCAATGTCCAGATTAATGAGGTTTGATATAATGCACTCTATAGCTTTACATATTAGGTTATTGAAACAAATGGGTCTATAGTTCCTTTAACTGAGTATTTGAGGTATCATTAGCAGTGCAAAGAAATAGCAGGTCAAATAGGGATGGATATTTTGTGGCTCAAAAGGTTAACCATCCTTGTGTAACGGCACTACAATGGCTGTTTTTCTGGCTTCAGGAATGTAGCCAGTGGTGATGCTTAGATTAAACAGCTTAAGAGGCATTCAGAAAGGCCATATTTGGTACTGATAATCAGGCACCTGGTATGTTATCAGGGCACATGGATGAAGTATTTTTAGTTTTTTGAGAGCAATTGAGATTTCCTGTTCCATAGTAATTAAAGAGGGTGGTTGGGATTGTAGAAGCTGTAGAACAGAAATAACTGCAGATGAAGTAAAATGTGCACTAAATTATTTAGCTCTTTCCTTTGGGTCAGAGAGGCTAGTATATTGTGGACTATCACCAAACATTGTTGGGTGTTAGCTATTAATTTACTAAAAATAAAACAGTGTAAGAAAGTTCGATGTGTGGAAGATTTTCAGTCCATATATCTCTAGTTAATCATTGTATATTAATCAGATCAGACAATAGTAGTGGAAGTAGTGAACTTAAACTCATCTTAAGTAAAAAAAAAATAATAATAATTAAAAATGTATAATTGTACAGAATTACTAAGTATTTGAAAGTAATCCAAGCAAGGCAGGCAGTCTGTTTCTAGTTGAAAATCCTTTATTAAGTACACAGACAGGCAATCCAAGTAAAACAAAAATAGAGAAATAGTTTCCTCACAAGCTTTCTAAATATATATATATATATATATATATATATATATATATATATATACATTTCCCCCATCAGTGTGACATTCGAGCTGGTCCTGCCCTACTTAGTAGCTGTCATAATAATATAACCCTTATGTAGTTTAAATAAAATTTGTAATGATGTGGCACCTCTTATTTAACCAGATTATTCCATGGAGAATAACAAATGCAAAAATAGCTGCATCCTGACATAGACTTTGGATTATCACAGTATCAAAAATGTTATTGAAGAAAACTGGGACATTGTCACAGGAAACCCTTTTCTGATTAGCATCTTAGGTGAAGCCCCATCCTTTGTTTATAGGAAGGCCAGGATCATTAGATTTTTTGTTTAATTTAAACCTAGACCATATGAGAGAAACACTAAAAGATGTGAAACTAATTGTACATTTTGTATATTTATACAGCAAAGTGATAGTTTTTATTGCCCTTATTTAAAGAAAATCATTAAGACCAGTACAGGGGGTGACTGCAACACTACAAAAGTAATTTACAGGGCACAGTGCAATGAATGTGATGTATTCTATGTGGGCAAGACTGTAAATAAACTCAAGTGTAGGATTTCATGTCATCTGTCAGAAATCTGCTCTGGATGTAAAAATAATGCACTAGCCAAACACCTTTCTCTTCATAAAAGACACACAGGTTTTAAGTTCCAAATCCTGGATCACATAGACATGAGTGATCTTGAAGGAGACATCCCGAATCTTCTGGAGAAACATGAACTCGTGTGGCAATTAAAGCTGAACTCTTTTAGGAAGCCTGGACTAAACTACTACTGTTCAATTAAAAGTGTACTGGAACTTAGAAAATTGCCACATTGTTTACATGACTAATTTCATTTTATTTTACTTTATTCTACCAGTTGGTTTTAAATACCATTTTAAATCAGTTGTAATTTAAGTATATATTTTGGTTCCATCATCATGCATTTTTTCTTATTATTTTTTTCTTTTTCTGGTTCTCTTTTTTTCCACTTTATTCAAAATGATGTAATAATAATACTAACTAATTATACAATAATATTTTTATAGATAGTTTTTAGGGTTCTTGTACACAGACCTGAAGAAGTCTAGAAGGACAAAAGCGATTTTTGTTAACAATAGTTTATGAAAATAGAATATGATTTTTACAATAGATTTTTTACATGCAAAGTGTGTATGTATATATTTATATATATTTTTTGATTGCCAAATGGACTAAGGTTGATATACTTCCAGCCATGTAGTATACTGTCTTGGATAAAATCACAGACTTAATAATCTGGTTAAATAAGAGGTACCACATCATTATAAATTTTATTTAAACTACATAAGGGTTATATTATTATGACAGTTACTAAGTAGGGCAGGACCAGCTCGAATGTCACACTGATGGGGGAAGGGATGTGAATTTAACATGTGTACCAATAACACTTTGTTTTACAGCACAATAAACCAGTCCCTTGCCTGATAAAAAGTATATATATATATATATATATATATATATATATATATATATATTTAGAAAGCTTGTGAGGAAACTATTACTCTATTTTTGTTTTACTTGGATCGCTTGTCTGTGTACTTAAAGGATTTTCAACTGGAAACAGACTGCCTGCCTTGCTTGGATTACTTAGTAATTCTGTACAATTATTTATTTTTTATTATTTTTATTTATTTTTTTTTTTTTACTTAAGATGAGTTTAAGTTCGCTACTTCTACTACTATTGTCTGATCTGATTAATATACAGTGATTATATGGACTGAAAATCTTCCACACAGAGAAGTTTCTTACACTGCTTTGTTTTTGGACCCACTATACTTGTTTAGTGACTTGTTTTGAGATTTCAGGAATACCACGGAGATTACTCGTTTTTTTTTTTTTGTTTTGTTTTGTTTTTTTCTATTAATTTACTGACATACGTAAAGAATAATTTGTAGTTAGGTTTGTCTTTAGTGACTATTTTAAGTTCCTACTCATCTTTGAGGTCTCTAATGCTTCCCTTAAGCTTTTCATTAGTTTTCATTAGTTTCTTTCTTGTTTTATATTATTTATTTATTTAACATTTGTTTACCAGGAAAGTCCAACTTGGAATGAGACAATTTTCAGCAGAGGCCCAGGGAGAAACTCTCCAACACATATCTTTGAAACATGGAAGGAAACTGGAGTATGCAAAGGAAACTCACAAAAATGCCAGAAGGACATGCAGACTCTACACAGAAGGCACCCCAGCTGGGAATCGAACCAGAGAACGTCTTGCTGTGAGTTGACAACACAAACCACTGTACTGTCCAATTTATGTGTGCTTCTACCCCCGGGCCTTGTTTTTAAATTTCTTATTATATTTGGTGCAGTTAGGGACTGCCTATCAACAGAACTATTTAAGTGAGAGTAGAAGTCAGAGGCATAGCTAGCAGCTTTAGCAATGGGATATTTCAAAGGAAGATTACAGCAGAATTTATGTCAAGTAACTGAAAAAGGTTTGCTTTTGAGAAGTCCCTAAACACAGAGCCATTTACTGGGAAAGTACCATCAGTTTTAAAGGAAAAGGTCATTAAATTATGGTCTGATTTAACAAGGTAGGATGATACATATGGAGATGTGTAAGTGGCCATATTTTTAAAGACTAGATCAAGGATACTATGGCCCTAGTAGGATGGTTAACTATTTATGAAAGAAAGTTAACATTTATAATGTCAAGTAACTGTTGGGCATGTTGACCATTGGCAGTGTAGGTCAGACAGTTTATTGATGGATATTTGAAGTCCCCTAGTAGAAAGATGTTATGTTTAATGGGAATTTAAGTTAGTCCATTAAGAAAACTATCATGCTCAGAAAATGACATAGAAGGTGATCTATAGCTATGAAGTGGTAAATAGTCATGTTTATTGTGATCTGAACTTCTAGGAATTCAAATGTGGTGTCTCGAGGAGTCTATCATAAGGTGATGATATCCTTAACAAATACTGATACACCCCCACAATTTCAGTAGGTCTGAAAACATAATATGTATTATACTCAGGAACAGAGGCAATGCCTTCATTGTTCTGAAACCACATTTCTCTAACTACACATATATGAATGCATTCAAGTTGCAGGAAAGCCACGAGTTTGGGCATTTGTCTTTTTTTTTTGTTAAGCCTCTTGACACTGAGTAGAGCTGTATTAATGTGTTCCAAATTAGAACTGACTAGGTTGGAATGCGATCACCACTGATTATCATTATGTAGGCTTATGTTAGCTATTAGCTGGGTAACATAATTCTATCTCATCTCAGTCACTACAGTTCTATTATTCATGGTAAATATATTGCTCAGAAATCCACAAAATAAGTCATAATGTCTTCCTTCCTTCCTGGTTAGCAGCCTAAGAGATGGAACTGCCTTTGGCACTGTGATAGACTTGAAGACCACCACCATTTCCTCAGCTGCAGCAGCAATTGTTTGCACTCAGTTTGCTATCTAGAGTACTCTGTGGCTGTGTTCCCTTGTGCTAGATAGTGAAATGGAGCAATGGATTTTATTTGCTGTGGCTTGAGGTATCTTGGTATTATAGACAAAACTAGGTGTTGCTCTGGGAAAACACTATTCTAGTTTTGGAATTAATACATTTATATCTATGCTCCAGTATATGCAAACACTCACTCACATGTAGCTGTGTATCTATACATATTATATATGTGAGGGTTGTGATTTTTTTTTTTTCAAAGACGGTACTGTGCCTTGTCATGGTCTTTCTAGTTTGGTGCTATGTACATTTGCCTTTAATTTTGGACCTTATTTGGGATCTACCTTTAATATATGATGAACATCATCCATTTTACAAGGCAAGTGTTTCAGAACAAGAGCTTTCTAGCTATTCTGTACTAACAACTGAAAAAGAAGTACAAAAATGGCCATGTCCACAGCTAGTGGAATCTGGCTTGCTGGTCTGAATGCATTAATAAAGACATAAGTCATTGTGCTTAAAAAAATAGTTTGTTGGAACATATATGTCTAAAAGGGTAATTTGCATATCTTCCCAAAGGAGATTTGTCATTTATTATTATTATTATTATTATTATTATTATTATTATTTTTATTTGCATCCAGTCTGACAAATTAGACAAGCAATAAGATATGGAATGATGTATCATCAGGTAAAGTGACTTACAGCCACTCGATATATATGAATAAATCATCTTTCAAACAAGGGATTATTAATACATTGCATTTTACACTGGTAACATGCAGATTAAAATTTTTGATTAAAAATTAATATGAGACCTTTCAAGATTAAAACTGTATCCTGGGGATTCAATAAACTTTGTGTAGGCTTTAGCACAAAGCCTACATGGAGTTTACATGTGTGTGCAGTGAGTAGCAGTGCTAATTGCATGTGCATGTGTTTAAACGTAAACAAGTGTGGTTTTGTAGCCAGCAACAGTGTTTCCAGCCAGGAAACCATGTAAAGCAACATGGGCAGCAGCAGACATGTAAACCTGTTTACCTATGAGCAAGTTAGGTCTGCGTGTTTGCATAGAATGTCATTGTGATTGCCGGGGTTATTAATAAAACAATGTCTGTAGGTCCAGCACAATATATGAAAGTGTATACAGTGCAGACTATTGTAGAAACCTGTTTCAGGCATACTGAACAAAAGTTGTGTAAATGATCCATACGCGTACATAGACTGTATTATAAATAAATAGTCAGGGGAAGTGTGTGTATTGAATAAGGACACAAATATGAGCTGTAGGAATGAATACAGGAGAAGCGGGCAGGTGAAACATGGTAATATACAGCAGATGAGGCCATGTCAATGAAGAAAGTGCATGAATACTAATCACATATCAACATGATACAGTACGGACTCCACAATCAATGTATATTATGTGACTGTCAGACAAGGTGACATAACAATGGAGAAGATTCGTGATATAGTCATCCTGACATGAACAATGGACAGGACTTATATCAGGGATGGTAGAGGTAGAGGTCTCAACCAAGTGGGACACATAGTAACAGGCTCATGGACAACAGCAGATAGAAGCACACACAATCATAGGCAATATCAGAATAATACCACTAGTAATCCAATGTCTCTGACATAACATGTGATTCTGAGTGATCATACATGGCTCTGCAAAAACACACTTTTACAGCTATTATAAGTTGTCAGCGATCAATGAAGGGAATCAAGCACACTATCCTGAACCTTAAACATCTGCTGGAGGTGATAGGATGTTCACTGCTATATCTGTATGTGAGATTATGATTAATCCAGGCTAGCTGTCAGGTGTTCATGGCATATATATGGCACAATCATACTATCATGAATGTAGCCCATGCCATTAATCTTGTCAATCAGCTATGTAATGTGTGCATCACAGGAACACATATCACACATGCATCTGGTATAACACCTCGATGGGGGTTCCGCACCATCAAACACTAATGTTTATGCAACAAAAAGAATACTTAGGTATGGCCAATAAGATTTGTGGGAGCTTACTGTGACAAATGTGGCATCCCTGGAAGATATGTAGGGTGGTACATTAAAAAGGGTGCATTGTACTTAGTTATTGGTGTGATGATGTCTGTGAAATATGGATGTATAATGGCCTCTGATGTGGATGTCCTGCACACACTCAGGAGTTGTATTACATACAAGGGAGTAGTCGCCACTGTGGGCACATGCTGGTGGACATTCCACATACCATCTACCTGAGTACACAGGTCACATACCACTTGGCCTGCACATTATCATTAGGTTGTCCATTTACTTTTATAAAATAACTAATCCCTCCATGATGTTTTTTTCATCTCATGCGTGATCATGGCAGTGCAGCAATCTTTTGTGCGTGTTAATACTGTCTGTATTATAATCATATCACACTTTGATTCAATGATTGTCCACAATCTGCAGTCCTCCAGAAAGCTGTTTGGACAAAGAATGTGTATGCCATCCTTGACATCTGTGACTTAAATAATGAATAGGATGGGCCCACACCCCTGAGGTATGGACCCAATCAATGGACTCTAGATATAGGCCACTTCACACACGTCACCATATTTATATGTCATGTATGTGATCCATTGGTCTACACACTTGGTGACATAGGTCTTTATAGCCACTCATGACAGTGTTGCAGTAATATGTCAGTGTCAAGTTGTGTCAAATTGGCCTGGTCAAGTTCTTCAGAATGATAGTGTTGTCATCATACATGCCCTTGTTGACCTTCCTGAGGTCATCTAACAGAAGTAACAGACATGGATGTAGCCTGAACAAATCAGACATGTCTTTCGCACACAGCCAGGATATTACCAGTGTCCATTTAGAAAAGGTCCATGATGACATGTTGGTATATTTCACAGACAAGGAGAGCTAAGATGTGTATGTACGTGCATGCATCAGGTGATGCCCCCCCCCCAGTCAGATGGATGCATGTTGATGTACACCCTTCTATGGGAACATATTCCATCTGGAGGCTGTGTTGAAGTATTGAATCCTACCCCGTCTGGTAAGTCCTTGTTTTGAGTCACTCTATAGGCAACCTGTGATGTTGTTATGGCCCATTGTTTCTGTGTTATTAGCCATACAGAGCACACAGATGTGCTGCCCTCCATAGCATAGAAACTGAGTGACGTTTGCATGTATACTTTGGCTGATGGACAGTGGAGACAAGAGGGTAACATGTGAGGCAAACTGTCAGCTAGTGGGTTGTCTGTTTCCTCTGGTTGGGTATGTCAGGTGACATCCACATGCACATCTGTGCACAGTTGTGTATCATTTCAAATGTGTTGGAATAAATGATTTGTGAAAACACTTACAAATACAACCATGGTCATTCATAACATTCTACACATTGGTACTATGCACACAGTCGTACAGCTGTAACAATGTCATGTACTTACATCAGTTGCACAACATATGCCTATATGTGTTTCATGGGCAAGTTGTGTTCGAGCAGCCTGATACCATATCAAGACACATTACAGATCCATTGTTGGTGGCTCATGCAGAACATTTCCTTACACAAATGCTAATAGTCACACAAAAGTGCTGTTGACCCCCTCAATAATCCTTGGTAATAGCAACACAACTACACATACAATGAATTCCATAAGGTTGCAATAGTATCAAACATGTGATACATTGTTTTGTATATCCCAGTATAACAACATGTGTATGAGACAAGACTTATGTGACCATGTAATCAATATGAATTTATACTGATGTGTGTCACAGAGCATTTAATGATGGTATGTTGACACTTGCACACTTATGCTATATTGCAGTTGTCCCTGTGTTGGTAGAATGCAAACTGTGTCGATGGTTGATCTGTTCCACTACATAAATGCATGTCCTAATATGCCAACAATATCCATACAAGTATATCATACCATGTCACTCGTCACTCAACAACAAATACCGTTATACCTCTCTCATAGTTCATGTTGGAGTGAATTACTTGAGATATACCTCTCTGAACTATATAAAGAGACACATGACTAAACAATCAGATTATGTGCCCCAGGCAGGTATGATCCTAGCCCTAAGCAGCATTCTACCTTCACCTAGGATGATGCCACAATATAAACAAAAAATGATTGACTTCGATAATTGTGTTAGCTTCTGTTGTCAATCCAGGGAGGATTCAGAATCTCTCAGTCTAGGTTGACATGGTTAACAGGCCATGCTGCTTTGCCAGAGATGGTCTGCACCTGTGTCTTATAGGCTGTCAGATACTGGCAAAGGCACTTGACTTCACCATAGTGGCTTTTTTAGGCAATGTCAAAGCAACAAAAGTTCCAACGTAACAAAATCCACTGGAGGTAAACTCAAGGTTCTGCTGCTTTATGCTAGGAGTCTAAATAGAAAGCTGCACTGGAGGAAATTGCCAACCTGCTAGCTGACAGATTTGGTGCAAACTTCTCCCATTGACCCCACCAGCCATACCCTAAAGCATACATGACACCAGTCCTCTGCCTAGTATCTCTAGTTATCAGGTCATATCTGCACTCTCCAAGGCTAAAACATGGCTTCAGTGGTACCAGATAATATCCCAGGTTGCTCACTAAGCAATCTAAAACAGGACCTAGCAGACCCACTTAGCATCCTGTTTAACCATAGCCTGGGAGCTGGCTTTGTTCCAGTGGAGTGGAAAACAGCATCAGTAATCTCCTTGCACAAAGGAGAGCTATCCACCAACCCTGGTAACTACAGGCCCATAAGTCTAATCAGTTTTATCTGCAAAGCCATGAAAAGAATCATCATGGACCTTATCAACAAGAACACAGGTGACCTTCAAACTCTAGACTCAACCCAATTTCGCTTAGTCAGTAGAACATGCTTATTAAATCTAGTAGACTTCTTCAGGAAAGTCACCAAAGCCCTAGATGAAAGTAAGGCAGTGCAAACTGCCTATCTTGACCTGGCCAAGGCTTCTGACACAATCCCCCACTTAGGTATCATTGAGAAACTCTCTCAGGTCAGGATTAGCACTTACGTCACTAGATGGGTAGCCAATTGGCTCACCAACAGAACACATACTGTCAAAGTTGGTGACTCAACCTCTAACAGTGGAGCTGTCAACAGTGGCGTACCACAAGGATCTGTGCTGGGCCCTTTACTGTTTAGAATCTATTTCTTGGAAGTCCAGGCTAAAGAAGATGGCCTTTGGCTTACCAAGTTTGCTGATGACTGCAAATTGTCTCCCAATGATGTTAACATATTACAGGAGGGGCTAACACAAACAAATG
>NC_056729.1:970208126-970210626 GCF_019279795.1 Protopterus annectens
ATGTACAACTGTCAAAATATTAAAGATCTACATGTTACCAGACTTGTGAGTGTGCAAAGTGTAGCATTTGCTGTTGTGTTTCCAATGTGCAGGTATACCTTAAAAAGACAGCTTTGTAAACTATGTGCTAACAACTCTCCACAGTACTACAAGTATTGGAAAATCGGAATGTGTTTTGTCAGTATAAACATATCCATGGTATATAAGAAAGCATTTTTTAATTATTTTTGTAATGTAGTTGATATATTTGTGAATAGGTACTGACAGACCAAGTTTCAAGTGCAGCATGGGTGCAGGTAACAGATTGCTACAGTGTAAATATGTGCTCTTTCCTTGAAAAGCGCCTTCCCTATCTTTATGTTTTTACATGAACTTTCATGAGATGATGACTAAATGGACAATAAATATAAGTAATACAAACTATTGTGCATTTTCCATAGTGCACCATTGAGCAGCTGGTTTGCATGATCAATGGCAAAGTTATTGCCCATGCGAGATACACATTTACACTGCTTTCCCCATTTCCAGAGGGTTAAGTGAAAAATAAATGCAAGTTTTGCTTCATTGATAAAATTGTGGATAGTACTGAGTGTAAGAAATACAGCTGCTGCCTAAGTGACACTGTGGCATCAGGTGTAAATGCATTGGCAGATTTCTTTTTGAGCCCAGATGATACAGGGTTTGAATCCAGGTGTATCTAATAGTTTTAAATATGTATTTATAATACAATGATGTAATTCTTTATTCCACATTCACTGTGTGTTATCTTAGGGCAGCTTGTTCAAGCAGCATTGTGCAGAGGTAACTGCACCATGGAAGAGCTATTCACCATCACTCGGCATTGGTGCATGATGCCAAATTCCACACAAACACACAGGACAAAAACTGAAGAGTTTCATTTTTTTTAATTATGTGTTTGGTGTGTGATTCTAATTTTTGACCAGATTAAAGGTATTAAAATAGGGGAGATATGAAAGTGGTGAAATGGGGGACAAGCAGGGGGAAGAACAAAGGGAAAGTAAAATAGGATTGTACAAGAGGGAGGTAGGAAAGAACCATAGCTATCCACTACTTCAGCAGTGTAAAATGAAAAATATGTACAGAATGTTAGCTGAATTTGGACTGTGACCTCAACAAATAGGGGTGACAACAACAAAATTATGTTGTAATGCCAAATGGATCAAATCAACTGTGTCAAGAAAGCATGTCTGAAGTGGACAGCTATGTATGGGATGATTTTTTTTTTTTTGTGGGATAAGTGCCCTTTTTATTTTTACTTCAGTAAGAGAAGAATGCTGGGTAAGAGAAGTATGTATTTCTGGGTGAGGTAAGTAGGGCAGGTGAGGAAGCAGATGCAAACAAACAGAGCAAACAAGACAAAACACAGGGCCAGTGAGGGACATGACAGGTTGGGGGACACTATGATTGGGGTTAGCGTGGAGACAACAGATTATCATGTCCATCAGTCATGAAGACAGTGAGAATCTAGTCCTCACCTGCAGGATTGTCATCACTGTCCCCTTACTCCACCGGCTGTTGGAATGCTTGATGTCTTTTTCTATGGACCATAGGCATGGACCAATGGTGCTGTGCACGACCCTACTCACCAAGCCTGGCAACTCCTGGTGGGTAATAAAATCCATCTGTACTAGTACCTGGAAGGTGCCACAGCACCAGCTGCAGGGGTAGTGCTACCTAATGTGGAGGGCCCGGGTAGTGCAGGGGCAGTTGAGGCAGTACTACTGGGTTTGCTCCTAGATGTGCTGGGTGTCATGCAGGAGCTGGTGGAGTGGAGACAGGCCACAGGGGTTTGCCTAACTCACTGTGCTGTAAAGCATTTTATGATTTGTCAGCGATGGATGACATGGAAATGTTTTCATGACATACAGAAAAATAAAAAAAAGGGATAAAGGCTGGGGTATGATAAAAAATATATAATTGGTACCATCATATGTGACATACAATGCATTATCTCAATAATAAAGTATTTTATTTCTGCTTTTACATTTAAGTATACTTCTTAACAGCTACAAACTATAAGTAAGGATAACTCAAAGAAATCCTTTTAATGTGCATATATTGCACATATGCTTGGTCCCGTTATACAGATTAAGTTAACAGCAGGGCATTTATGTCACTTTTATTGAAATTAAATTATGTAATATTTTTAAAGGATTTTATATATATTTGTTACTTGTAGTAATTGAAGCCACAAAGTCTGACTACAGTATTAGACTTGACTCCTACAACTGGCCTGTGCTACAGACTGAAGCATACATGCTTGCTTTTACAGTTAAGATATGCATGCTTACTTTGCTACAACTGTACATAAGATCAATACCTTAGCTAAAACAATAATTATGTTGAGGTACATATATACCCCATACTAATTCATATGAGCTGCACTGCCATACATACTTATTGTTACATATAATTATGTTTAAAATTTGTATGTGTTTATTAAAACTGAGTGCACAACCCTTAATAAAATTTGGAGTGT